>NC_090647.1:565653201-565930701 GCF_040937935.1 Hyperolius riggenbachi
TTCCTCTCGCAATGCGCAAGATTTGACGGAAGCTTGCGCTCGCTCTAGCACGAGCTTCTGTAAATAAGCAGAGCAGAACTCCATGATCAGCTTGCCATCTGCGATCACGGCTGGCAAATTGTTAAAGAAAAAAAACACCGTTTTTCATTTGTACATCGCTGCGATCTAGTGCGATGCTGTACTGGGGACAGCTCTGTCACTGCGCTGTCCCCTCGAGTGGCTCACAAATTGATCCCATGAGAGTAAATCACTAGATTGGCTCTTGGGGAGGAGGGAGGGAGGGTGGGAGGAAAAAAAAGGCATTTTTCTTAAAAAAATAATAACAATAACATAATAACATGCAACCGGCAGAAAGCTCTGTTGGTGGCAAGAAAAGGAGGCAAGACTCATTTGTGTGCTAAGCTGTATGCCCGTGCAGTGAGCAGTTAAAGCTGCAGTGTGCTAAATTGTAAAAAATGGCCTGGTCACTAGGGGGGTGTAAGCCTGCGGTCCTCAAATGGTTAAGCCACCAGCAAGCAAGAAAATCTTGATAGTACTTTTTCACTAACTTTCTGGTACTTTTTATTGCAAAATGCTGATAAGTTATTTTAAACAGTAGATGAAGAATGATCTCCTAGGAGCAAACTCAGGAGAAAAGGGAATTGATAGAGTCCAGGACATCCATAAGGACTCCAAGGCACGAGTATTGGCATAATGAGCAGCGGTTTAGGCAGCATGTCCGTCAGAAGATGCTTCCACGGTTAATATAATGGCAGCCCATGTGTACTGTGCCTGCTGGCCCCAGAGATTCCCCTAGAATGTGTTTACTTCTCTGTAACTCAGATGAGTGAAAATGCCAGACAGAGGTTATTCCGGGGAACGCAAGTGATCTAAAGGAGGCCATACACTCGCAGATGGAGAGCACGTTCCACCAACAGATCGATCCCTGTCTGATCTAAATCTGATCAGAGATGGATTTATCACTGGCATACACTGCACATATATTGTTAATAGACAGGAGCGTAGCAATAGGGGTTGCAGAAATTGCGACTGCATCGGGGCCCTTGGGGCAGAGGGGCCCTACCTCAACGGCAGTATTATCTCTCTATTGGTCCTGCGCTGGTTATAATCACTTCTATAGATGTTTTAAATAGCAGTTATCATGAATAAACTCTTCCCCATCCCCTTCTTGCACCTCTGACACTGTAGTTGCCATTGGCAGGTTTTGGTGCACCGTATCAATGGTTATGTATAGAGTGCTTGGGGGGCCCCATTGTAAAACTTGCACCGGGGCCCACAGCTCCTTAGTTACACCACTGTTAAAGGGACTCCGAGCACCTCTCATAGGCATGCCTTTAAAGAGAAACTCCAACCAAGAATTGAACTTTATCCCAATCAGTAGCTGATACCCCCTTTTACATGAGAAATAGAATGATTTTCACAAACAGACCATCAGGGGGCGCTGTGTGACTAATTTTGTGCTGAAACCCCTCCCACAAGAGGCTCTGAATACCGCGGTACTCTGGGCAAACTGCCACAATGTAACAATGTTCACAGACAGGAAATGGCTGTTTAAAGCTGTCTGTAACAGCCAGAGCAGCTAGAAACCGCTACATAACTTGCCCACAGTAACAATGTCACCATGTAATACATGTCAGAACAGTGGCGTAGCTAAGGAGCTGTGGGCCCCGATGCAAGTTTTACAGTGGGGCCCCCCAAGCACTCTATACATAACAATTGATACGGCGCACCAAAACCTGCCAATGGCAACTACAGTGTCAGAGATGCAAGAAGGGGATGGGGAGCAGTGTGTTAATGATTACTACTATATAAAGTATCTATAGAAGTGATTATTACCAGCACAGGACCAATAGAGAGCTAATACTGTAGTTGACAGAGGGCCCTTCGGGGCCCCACTGGCCCAAGGGCCCCGATGCGGTCGCTACCTCTGCACCCCCTATTGCTACGCCCCTGTGTCAGAATGTGAATCTGGGAGAGGAAAGATTTTACAATGAGCAAACACTGACTAAATCATTTATACATAATTATTGTAAAAATGAAGCACTTTTTTAATTAAATTATTTTCACTGGAGTTCCTCTTTAAGATTCCGACCAGTACTGCAAAGTACTGATGCATACTTTTCTGTAGCTTGTTCTCTCCTCTTTCATTTGATGCCTGAATCGCCATTTCACACCAAATAGTTTTCGTTTGATTTCAATTTAAAAACCGCGGCTGCCATCTTGGCTATGTTATAACTTCTGGGTTACCCCTGTCTTCTCTGTGAGAGAAGTGCATCACTGAATGCAGTAGGAAGAGGAAGTGACACGCATGGCCATTGCAAGAGGTTCCTCCAGAGGGGTCATAGCATGACTTTGTTAGAAGTTGTCTGGTTTAAAGGCATGCCCATGAGAGTCCCTTTAATAGATTTCACCTTGAAATCTATGAAGAATTTATGGAGCTGCTGCCACACTGCAGGGCCCATTACTGGACCCCCAAGTCTCACCAATGTGCGTCCCCCGGCTCAGTACAGAGTGCTAGCAGCGGATCATACTCACCTGTCCACCGGGGTGCTCCTCCTGTGTCCTCTCTTCACCCCCAGCGGGGATTGGTGGATTGGTGAGTGCACGCTCTGCTGCCAAGACTCCCCTCGGGCCTGAGGGAGTGCATTTTATATGGGGGGGGGGGGCTTGGGGGGTTGTACGTACACCACCACACACCTATCTGCCTCCTTTACAAGCGAGCTCTTTCTGTCTGGAGTAATCAATAGTTTTGATCGGTTTCATCTCAATATGGACCAAAATCTCAATCAGGCAGCCGGATTTCGGCACTGACCTCTGGCAGATTCAATCATAGTGATCGAATCTGCTGAGAAAAATCAACATGTGTATGGGCACCTTAACAGATCCGGACTAGCGTTATTATACATCGTGCACTATTCAATAATCAGATTAGATGAGAGGTCTCTTCTGTAACAAAGATGTCAGACTGTCCTGCATGTAACTGAAACTAATTCACTAACCTTCCTGCAATCCTCACATTGGTGTGTTATGACCCAGGCGCAGGGGTGTAAACTATATACTTACCTGATAACAGGTAGCTTGTAATTAATTCACATCAGGTTCAGGATCTCCCATCTCATTCAGTATTCAGCAGAGTAATATTAGTACAAGAGTCCCACTTGGGGCCTAATTAGGAAAACAATAATTATTCCTGACTTTGTATATCCCGATCAGAACATTTATGGAGTTTATAAGAGTCGGGGGGCTTCTGTTTCCTGGTGGTCTCCCAGTGTGAAGAGGGGTTGTCACTGTAATCCCCTGAAGGGACATCAGACGCCACTTCCTTCTGCGTTCTGCTGTCATCGGCAAAGTGTTGACAATGATCACTAAAGGTTTCCTGGGGGGCTCATGGCTGTCAGAGCGTTATCTCAGCGCGTCATTATAAATGTGCTGGATAGTGATGAGCGGAAATTTCGCAATTACGATGCAAAATTATGTGATTAATTTTGCAAGTAAACATAATCAGGAACTGTAATTTCGCAATTTTGCATAATTTTTGTGTAATTTTATTGCCAACTTTAGCGGTTAAAAAGCCCCTGTACCTGCTATCTCACCAAAATTGCTGCGTAGGTTAAAGTGAACACGAGGTGAGAGTGATATGGTGGCTGCCATATTTATTTCCTGTTAAACAATACCAGTTGCCTGGCAGCCCAGTTGATCTATTTGGCTGCAGTAGTTTCTGAATCACACCAGTAACAAGCATGCAGCTACACTTGTCAGATCTGACAATAGAGTCAGAAACACCTGATCTGCTGCATGCTTGTTCAGGGGCTATGGCTAATAGTATTAGAGGCAGAGGATCAGCAGGACAGCCAGGCAACTGGTATTGTTTCAAAGTAAATAAATATGGCAGCCTCCATATCACTCTCACCTCGGGTTCACTGTAAGTGGAAGTAATAGTGGGAATAAGTCAAAAATAACTAGCAGTTTTTGAGATAATCAATTTTGAAAATGCATAGGAAAAATGTTTTTTTATACTGTCATTTTTTAGAGTTTAAAAAACATTTTTCCTATTCACATTCAAAATAGATTTTCTCAAAAACTACAAGGTCTTTTTGACTTATTCCCACTATTCATACGCATACTTAACATACCTAAAAGTTTTGGTGGCAATAGCCTATATACGGCCTTTGCTATTGACTGCTAAAGTCGGCTTGAAATTACGCAAAAATTTCACAAAATTACGAATGGATTACACAAAATCAATGGAATTTCCAAATCGTAATTATGTATGTGCGTAATTGCAAAAAATTCAGCGTAATTGTAATAAGAAGATAATGATCGTCGCTAGAGCTGGAGCGGTCGGGGTAAACGTTCGGATGAATGAGGGGAAATAAAGGCTGTTGGAAGAGTAGTAATCACCCTGTGCAGATGCCGTCCCTGATCTCGATTTCTATAGATCCCGTCAGTCTGACAAATGCCGCTATTTCAGATAAAATAACGTCATTTGTCTGATGAACAACTGAACGCTTTCCTTGCCATTTTATAAATGAACCCCATGTGACTATCAGTAGAGCGCCCCCCAGTGTGAGGGGTCGATAAGGGGGGTTATTATTCCCCCATCCTCCCCCATTAACGCATTGAAGTGTTTTCCAGCACCAGATGTTTTCCTGAAGCTGTTTTGCAGAGTTTGTGGCTTTCTGTTTACCGGGAACGTGGACTTCGGTCGGGAGAAGATTCTGTTTTTGGGATTTCCTGTAATTGGAAGTAAACACAAATAGGCAAAAAATAAGATAAAATGGTGGATAATTTATGATGTTTTCCAGCGCGTGGGTTCTCCGCGGTGATTCAGTAATATTCATCGAAATCTTGTGTTTACTTCATGGTCAGTGGACAGGTGGTTTTGGGCTCATGTTGTGAGAGACAGCGACTAAAAGAGCACCTGCACTCAGAACTTCTTCTCTGCTCTGAAAGAAAAGCAACAGCATAATAACCTGCAGAGAAAAACATTACTTTGTAAGGCCTAGTGCACACCAGAGCGGTTCTGCTGCGGTTTGCGATCTGCTTGCGGGTGCGGATCCGCTTGGGTAATGTATTTCAATGGGCTGGTGCACACCAAAGCGGGAGGCGTTTTGCAGAAACGCATACTCCCGGGCTGCTGCAGATTTTGGATTGCGGAGGCGTTTCTGCCTCAATGTTAACCCATTCAGGTTCCGTCGTTTTCACGTGAGAAATGTTTACCTCCCATTCATTAGCCTATAACTTTATCACTACTTATCACAATGCACTGATCTATATCTTGTTTTTTCCGCCACCAATTAGGCTTTCTTTGGGGGGTACATTTTGCTAAGAGCCACTTTACTGTACATGCATTTTAACAGGAAGAATAAGAAAAAACGGAAAAAATTCATTATTTCTCAGTTTTCAGCCATTATAGTTTTAAAATAATACATGCCTCCATAATTAAAACTCACGTATTGTATTTGCCCATATGTCCCGATTATAACACTATTAAAATTATGTCCCTATCACAATGTATGGCGACAATATTTTATTTGGAAATAAAGGTGCATTTTTTCCGTTTTGCATCTATCACTATTTACAAGTTTAAAATAAAAAAAAATAGAAATATTTCATCTTTACATTGATATTTAAAAAGTTTAGACCCTTAGGTAAATATTTACATGTTTTTTTTTTTTTTTATTGTAATGGTTTTTTTTTTTATTGTAAACATTTTATTTGGGTAGTTTTGGGAGGGTGGGAGGTAAACAATAGATTGATAATGTAAATGTGTGTTAATTTAAAATTTATTTTTTTTTACAGGTGTAGTATTACTTTTTGGCCACAAGATGGCGGCCATGAGTTTGTTTACATGACGTCACTCTAAGCGTAACACGCGCTTAGAGTGACTCATCGCAGAGGGAACGGCCAGAAAAGGCGCAGCTTCCGAGAGAAGCTGTCGCTTTTTCAGCGGGGGAGAGGAATCAATGATCGGGCACTATAGCCCGATACATTGATTCCCTGGCTACCGAATCCACGGCCGGGAGTGCGCGTGCACGCGCGCGATCGGCCGCGGGGGCGCGCGGTAGCGCGCATGGTTCCTGGACGTAGAAACTACGTCCAGGAACCAAAATAGGTTAAGTATAGGAAAAACGCAAACCGCTCTGAAAAACGGCACTTCAGTGAGGTTTGCCAGGCGTTTTTTGTTACAGTAGCTGTTCAGTAACAGCTTTACTGTAACAATACATGAAATCTACTACACCAAAAACGCTTCACAAAACCGCAAAATGCTAGCTGAAACGCTACAGAAAAAGAAGAAAAAGCGTTTCAAAATCTGCTAGCATTTTGCGGATCTGCTAGCGGTTCTTGGTGTGCACCAGGCCTTACAGCTGATATAAATCTTGCAATAAATCTGCAGTTTGTCTACTTCCTGCTTTCATGGAAGCAGATACAGGGTTAACAACCTGTGTTTACAAATTAGCCTATCTGCCGTGGATGTCAGCTGACACAGCTAAGGGATAAATTACAACCTGTGATTAATGACAGATGAGGGGGATTGGACATACATACAGGGTTCATTTCTCTGTTTTCCTCTGTCCTGTGCAAGAGTTCAGGTCCAGTTTAAGTGCAGTCAGAAGAAGATAACAGAATTAGGACTGGAGTACAATTTGTTGGGATGCGTGAAAGTTAATCCTTTAGAAAAATGTCCTCTTATGTCTGTCTTGAAGCATTATTCGTGTAATAGAGCTATCAGATGAGATTCTTCTTGTGGGCCAGAAATTCAGCTCAGCCCAACCAGACACGAGACAACAAATCCCTGAGAGACAGAAAGAAAGGCATAGATAATGTAACGGTCTGTTGTCAGCAAACACTTAACTTCCATCATTATAAATTCTCTCTCTAGGAATGGATCAGTGATCTCTGTACAGCGCTGTGGTATATGTCAGAGCTATATAATGTATAATAATAATAGTGTGTGACTGTGGTGAAGACATTAGAGTGTAAGCTCCTCTGGTGCAGACACTGATGGGAATGGATCAGTGATCTCTGTACAGTGCTGTGGAATATGTCAGAGCTATATAAATGTATAATAATAATAGTGTGTGACTGTGGTGAGGACATTAGAGTGTAAGCTCCTCTGGTGCAGACACTGATGGGAATGGATCAGTGATCTCTGTACAGCGCTGTGGAATATGTCAGAGCTATATAAATGTATAATAATAATAGTGTGTGACTGTGGTGAGGGCATTAGAGTGTAAGCTCCTCTGGTGCAGAGCCTGATGGGAATGGATCAGTGATCTCTGTACAGCGCTGTGGTATATGTCAGAGCTATATAAATGTATAATAATAATAGTGTGTGACTGTGGTGAGGGCATTAGAGCGTAAGCTCCTCTGGTGCAGAGACTGATGGGAATGGATCAGTGATCTCTGTACAGCGCTGTGGTATATGTCAGAGCTATATCAATGTATAATAATAATAATAGTGTGTGGCTGTGGTGAGGACATTAGAGTGTAAGCTCCTCTGGTGCAGAGACTGATGGGAATGGATCAGTGATCTCTGTACAGCACTGTGGAGTATGTCAGAGCTATATAAATGTATAATAATAGTGTGTGACTGTGGTGAGGACATTAGAGTGTAAGCTCCTCTGGTGCAGAGACTGATGGGAATGGATCAGTGATCTCTGTACAGCGCTGTGGAATATATCAGAGCTATATAAATGTATAGTAATAATAGTGTGTGACTGTGGTGAGGACATTAGAGTGTAAGCTCCTCTGGTGCAGAGACTGATGGGAATGGGTCAGTGACCTCTGTACAGCGCTGTGGAATATGTCAGAGCTATATAAATGTATAATAATAATAGTGTGTGACTGTGGTGAGGACATTAGAGTGTAAGCTCCTCTGGTGCAGAGACTGATGGGAATGGATCAGTGACCTCTGTACAACGCTGTGGAATATGTCAGAGCTATATAAATGTATAATAATAGTGTGTGACTGTGGTGAGGGCATTAGAGTGTAAGCTCCTCTGGTGCAGAGGCTGATGGGAATGGATCAGTGATCTCTGTACAGCGCTGTGGTATATGTCAGAGCTATATAAATGTATAATAATAATAGTGTGTGACTGTGGTGAGGGCATTAGAGCGTAAGCTCCTCTGGTGCAGAGACTGATGGGAATGGATCAGTGATCTCTGTACAGCACTGTGGAGTATGTCAGAGCTATATAAATGTATAATAATAGTGTGTGACTGTGGTGAGGACATTAGAGTGTAAGCTCCTCTGGTGCAGAGACTGATGGGAATGGATCAGTGACCTCTGTACAGCACTGTGGAGTATGTCAGAGCTATATAAATGTATAATAATAATAGTGTGTGACTGTGGTGAGGACATTAGAGTGTAAGCTCCTCTGGTGCAGAGACTAATGGGAATGGATCAGTGATCTCTGTACAGCACTGTGGAATATATCAGAGCTATATAAATGTATAGTAATAATAGTGTGTGACTGTGGTGAGGACATTAGAGCGTAAGCTCCTCTGGTGCAGAGACTGATGGGAATGGATCAGTGATCTCTGTACAGCGCTGTGGTATATGTCAGAGCTATATAAATGTATAATAATAGTGTGTGACTGTGGTGAGGACATTAGAGTGTAAGCTCCTCTGGTGCAGAGACTGATGGGAATGGATCAGTGATCTCTGTACAGCGCTGTGGTATATGTCAGAGATATATAAATGTATAATAATAGTGTGTGACTGTGGTGAGGACAGAGTGTAAGCTCCTCTGGTGCAGAGACTGATGGGAATGGATCAGTGATCTCTGTACAGCGCTGTGGTATATGTCAGAGCTATATAAATGTATAATAATAGTGTGTGACTGTGGTGAGGACATTAGAGTGTAAGCTCCTCTGGTGCAGAGACTGATGGGAATGGATCAGTGATCTCTGTACAGCGCTGTGGTATATGTCAGAGATATATAAATGTATAATAATAATAGTGTGTGACTGTGGTGAGGACATTAGAGTGTAAGCTCCTCTGGTGGGAATGGATCAGTGATCTCTGTACAGCGCTGTGGTATATGTCAGAGATATATAAATGTATAATAATAATAGTGTGTGACTGTGGTGAGGACATTAGAGTGTAAGCTCCTCTGGTGCAGAGACTGATGGGAATGGATCAGTGATCTCTGTACAGCGCTGTGGTATATGTCAGAGCTATATAAATGTATAATAATAGTGTGTGACTGTGGTGAGGACATTAGAGTGTAAGCTCCTCTGGTGCAGAGGCTGATGGGAATGGATCAGTGATCTCTGTACAGCGCTGTGGAATATGTCAGAGCTATATATATATATATATATATATATATATATATATATATATATATATATATATATATATATATAGCGCTGCGTAATATGTTGGCGCTTTATAAATACAATAAATAATAATATATATGTTTTTGAGGCCCACAATGTATGTGTAGGTAAATACTGCGGTTCTCGGATTCTAGCTGTTTATTTGTACACACGGGGGGGGGGGGGGGGGGGGAAACAGTTTCTTTACCCTCCAGTGATATTTGCCCGGCTGGGAAATCTCTCCTGTTTTTAGTGTCCGGATTTAGCGATGTTCCCTCATCTCTCGGCGTTCTGCGTGGCGTCCGCGCTCCACCTCAGCTGCAAGCTGCTGCCACGTTATTCCAGGAGAGAAAAGCTCCATAATTTTACAATTTCTCACGTGTCTCCCCCCCTAAATCCCGCCATTAATCCCCCAGCATTGCGGAGGGCCGGTTCCCAGGCCGCCCGCGGGGAGGGTAGGCTGCCCCCCGCTGTTCCCCGTCTCATAACTGCGGCAGATGGAGTCATATTTTCACCGCCGCTGGGTTATGAATATGAGCACATAACTCTCCCTCTGCTCCCTCCATCTCCGGCCTATCCTATATATCTATATAACGCTAATCTCTCTCTCATCTGTCTCCAGCTGGAGGGCCGGAGCGGACTGCGGCAACTCCTGGGAGGTTTCTGTGAAACGCGTAAGTTCTACCCCAGGAATCCCGCGCTCGTTACAGACCTCCGAACTGCTGCGCGGTTTCAGTTTTCTCTGAAAGACAGAGTTTTAAAAACTGTGGAAACTCCGGAATCCACAGGAGACCGACGAGATCTCATTGTTGTCACCTGGCGTCCTGGATGTTATTCCAGAAGGTCCAGGGAAAAGAAAATAACCATTAGACAATCGGGAGTTTCATTTTCAGAAACGTTCCAATCTGGTCGGCAGGCCTGAGATAATAATTTATTTTTTAAACTATTTATTATGTAGGTAGAAAAAAAACAAAGTCTTGTAAAAGTGGCTAACTGATAAAGTTAAATTATGCAAGCTATGTGGGATAAAAAATGAAAAGGTATTACTTTTACAAGACTTTGTTTTTTTCTACCTACATAATTTGTTTGGCTAACACGGTACAGAAACATTTTTACTACTTAAACTATTTATTAAAGTGTTTTTTTTTCTAGTTGACAAATAATATAAACTCCAAAAACTATAATACATTCCAGCCTTGACTTTAAAAATATTTACACCCAGCCGTAGAATACAACTAGCCTTACCCTTTACATAAACAGCCGTAAACATATTTTACCTTTCAGTATTACTCAGTAGTACTTTGCACTAAAGTAGGAGAAGTAGAACAGTGTAAACAAAAACAAAAAAAAAAGACAATAATAATTACAAAAAAAAAGTTTAAGAAAAAATGCATAACAAAAATATTTAAGCTCAGTTTCAGGAAGTTCCGTTATTTTGCAGAGAGTGAAAAAAAATCCTATGTTTTTTTCAGTATAGAGAATACTTTCCTTCTTTTCAAAAACACATTTTGCCAATTTCTACAGGTGGAAGTGGTTTAAAGGGAATGTATCATTTTTTTTGTTTGTTTTTTCTTTAAACATTTTTGCTTTATTTATTTATTGTTTTTAGCATTAAAATATGTTGCACAAATACTTTTTTTTAAATGAGAAACACATAAAATATTATAAATAAAATGTCCTGTTTCTCTGGCGCCCTACCTGCACCATTGCCCAGCGATGTTTTGTGAGCAAAAGAAAGAAAGGGCCCGCTCCAATTTACTTTGTATCCTAGGTGATAGTTTCATATACCGTATTATAATTAAAACTCCTTTTAAACCACCGGCAAGCAAGGAAATACTTATATTATTAATTTTGACAGTACTTTCCCCTCTACTTTTTATTTTAACCATTTCCTGCCCACTCATAGACTTATTAAAACGTGCGTGCGCCCCCCTGTGGCACACGTGTAATGTGGGTCCCAAGGCATTGAAGCAAAATGGATGTTTATAAAATGTTCTATTTGCACTAATAAGTGCAAAAATAGGATGCTTTAAAACATCCAATTTGCAGGAGTTGGTTAAGCTGAAAAATGATCTCCAAGGAGGAAACTTAAAGAGGAGCTGCCAGCAATACTATCTCAGATAAAAACACACATATATAAGTAGATAAATACTTGCTCTACTTACATAACAGATGTATTACACTGTTCACTTTTTGATTTCAGGGATTTTTCTACAGTAAAAAAAGAGAAAAATCCTTCTTAGCATTTCTCATTTTAACTGTGGCAATTTTGAAGTCAATCCTGATGTCATTTCCTCCCTTACTCTCCTCTGCCTGATTGTGTATGCATTGCCAGCCCTCCACTATAGAAAGTGCATTGTGTCATCATGAGAAATATTGGCCAATTAGGCCTGGTGCACACCAAAAACCGCTAGCAGATCCGCAAAATGCTAGCAGATTTTAAAACGCTTTTTCTTATTTTTCTGCAGCGTTTCAGCTAGCATTTTGTGGTTTTGTGAAGCGTTTTTGGTGTAGTAGATTTCATGTATTGTTACAGTAAAGCTGTTACTGAACAGCTTCTGTAACAAAAACGCCTGCAAAACCGCTCTGAACTGCCGTTTTTCAGAGCGGTTTGCGATTTTCCTATAGTTTACATTGGAGGCAGAAACGCATCCGCAATCCAAAATCTGCAGCAGCCCGGGAGTATGCGTTTCTGCAAAACGCCTCCTGCTCTGGTGTGCACCAGCCCATTGTAATACATTACCCAAGCATTTCCACATCCGCAAGTGGATCGCAAAACGCTGCCGAACCACTCTGGTGTGCACTAGGCCTCAGAGAGGAACAGAGGTGTGGGAGGGGAAAACAGGAGGGAAAGAGGCTTCAGCCAATCAGGCTGCATTAGTTAAGTCTGAGGGGAAGTAGAGAAGCAAAAAAGGACAACCCAGCATGCCATGCTACTTCCTTTTTGTGTACCAAATTTTGTGTGTGTACCAAATAAGAGTCAGGTAAACTGGGGAATGATCATTTATCAACAAGAAAAGTAATAGTGATTTTCACTTTTGGATTGCCTGGTTAGCATCCTTATTACTTGTTTACCAGATAAAAATAAAGAATTGATTTTTGATTTTATGCCCGACAGTTACACTTTAAGAGTAAAAGTGAACTAGATTTAGGGCCAGAGAGAGAGAACCGTTATCGTTCCAGTAAATAAGGGTGTGTACACATGCATAATGTGTGCTGTTGCTATGGCGAGGGGAGGAGGGATGACAGCGCGACAGATGATGGTGCAGCTTCTGGCAGGGAAGAGGGAAACAACACTGTTGCTTAAACATCTACATTTTGTATTTTTACACAAGGTTGTGGGACGCCTGTACACATACCGGATGGGTGGCCGGATTTGGCATAGTGTGTGTATGCACCTCCAGTCGCCAACATTACAAAATTAAAATATCTGGGCCTGGTAACTGATAACCATGCCCTATTCTCCTCTATGGAGCTGCCAAATCCTGAAACCAGCTCCTCCTCAAAATTATGAATTTGGCCAATCACAGAAGCAGAGGCGACTCTGAATAAACCGAATGTTTAATCATTTGTGATACTTAATATTTTTCTCATTAAAAATAAAAATGACCGGTCTAGTACTGAATATAATAAATGATTAAAAGATAAATGGAAAAAAAATCTCTCAAAGTGTATTTTCTTTACTCAGAGAAAAATACAATTTAATTAATTTTTTCTTTTTATAAATTGTAAAATTTACAAACCAGCGCCAGGTAAATGCGGTTTCCCCACCACAGGGCAATGATGATGCCAAAATCTGGTGTGAGCGGAAACATTTGGGTGAATTTATGGTGGAAACAAGGTCAAATCTTTATTCTCACCACAATTCCTGGCTTGTCGTGGTGAGTGTGTGGTAATTGTGTTTGGTAATTGTGTTTGGTAATTGTGTTTGGTAATTGTGTTTGGTAATTGGCTTTGGTAATTGTGTTTGGTAATTGGCTTTGGTAATTGTGTTTGGTAATTGTGTTTGGTAATTGTGTTTGGTAATTGGCTTTGGTAATTGTGTTTGGTAATTGTGTTTGGTAATTGTGTTTGGTAATTGGCTTTGGTAATTGTGTTTGGTAATTGTGTTTGGTAATTGTGTTTGGTAATTGTGTTTGGTAATTGGCTTTGGTAATTGTGTTTGGTAATTGTGTTTGGTAATTGGCTTTCCAGAGTTGTGGACTTTGGTGGTCATTTGGTTCTGGATTTTGGAGGCCTGTGTATTTGCGATGTCCTACCGATCTCACACCATGCGGTTTCTTCACTAATCAGGATGAGTTGAAATGACAAGTTTGTGACAATTTGCATGTTTTTGGGAAGAGGACAATTTTTGCAATAATAATTGCATTTTTACTAGTATGGAGATTCTGGAAAAAAATGCATTGAAGTCAGCAGGACATAAGAAAATGCGTACACCAAAAAAGAGTACCGTGGTAATTTGGGCGCGGGGATAGCTGCTGAAAGAATATTGTTAAATTACCGATATTCTATTGTTGGGCCGTAGCTAATTTTCAGTGCTGCGTAATATGTTGGTGCTTTATAAATGTATTTATTTATTATTTATTTATTTATTGTATTTATAAAGCGCCAACATATTACGCAGCGCTATAAATCAATTCAATAGTAATAATAATTCCGATAGTCAAATATTTGTAATTTTTACTAATATTTTACTATTGCCTAACCTGCCCTATCATCACTTGAACCCTCCCTATAACCTAATACTTAAAACCCAACCGCCCCCCTATGCCGCAATCCCTGCTGATATACCGTAAGCGACCCCTTTGCCACAAAAAAAAACTCCCTCCACCAATATTTGCGCCACCTAATTACAATAATTTTTGGGTGTCACCAGTGACCAAATTACTCCCTTGTCTCTTGGCAAAGCTATAATTAACATTGCAGTCTACACAGTGCCCATTTTAGCAGATGCCCCCAGGTGCCCAGGTAAACTGCTCCAAAGGAAATTTTGGGGAAAAATCCATTCTTAGCATTAATTCATGTTTGCAGAAAGCAGTGCAAAGATGGCTGACGACACACAGAGTCCAGTTTCTGGTGTAAAACATGCCACTGGCATCCAAGGATGAAATAATCTGAAATCCAGCCGGTCCTTATCTGTCGCCGACTATTGCTAGCAGGATGTATCGCAGTATGTTATCTCTTATTGGGGGTTGTACCTGGTTCCCTACCATTTTTCTCCTCCTCTATCAACACTTTATATATAATTATTTGACCCCTCACTGATTTTGTAAGTTTGTCCAATGACAAAGAAATGAAAAGTCTCAGAACAGTATCATTTCAATGGTAGGTTTATTTTAACAGTGGCAGATAGCACATCAAAAGGAAAACCGAAAAAATAACCTTAAATAAAAGATAGCAACTGATTTGCATTTCATTGAGTGAAATAAGTTTTTGAACCCCTACCAACCATTAAGAGTTCTGGCTCCCACAGAGTGGTTAGACACTTCTACTCAATTAGTCACCCTCATTAAGGACACCTGTCTTAACTAGTCACCTGTATAAACGACACCTGTCCACAGAATCAATCAATCAAGCAGACTCCAAACTCTCCAACATGGGAAAGACCAAAGAGCTGTCCAAGGATGTCAGAGACAAAATTGTAGACCTGCACAAGGCTGAAATGGGCTACAAAACCATTAGCAAGAAGCTGGGAGAGAAGGTGACAACTGATGGTGCGATTGTTCGAAAATGGAAGGAGCACAAAATGACCATCAATCGACCTCGCTCTGGGGCTCCACGCAAGATCTCACCTCGTGGGGTGTCAATGGTTCTGAGAAAGGTGAAAAAGCATTCTAGAACTACACGGGAGGAGTTAGTGAATGACCTCAAATTAGCAGGGACCACAGTCACCAAGAAAACCATTGGAAACACATTACACCGCAATGGATTAAAATCCTGCAGGGCTCGCAAGGTCCCCCGGCTCAAGAAGGCACATGTGCAGGCCCGTCTGAAGTTTGCCAATGAACACCTGAATGATTCTGTGAGTGACTGGGAGAAGGTGCTGTGGTCTGATGAGACCAAAATAGAGCTCTTTGGCATTAACTCAACTCGCTGTGTTTGGAGGAAGAAAAATGCTGCATATGACCCCCAAAACACCGTCCCCACCGTCAAGCATGGGGGTGGAAATATTTTGCTTTGGGGGTTTTTTTCTGCTAAGGGCACAGGACAACTTAATCGCATTAACGGGAAAATGGACGGAGCCATGTATCGTGAAATCCTGAACGACAACCTCCTTCCCTCTGCCAGGAAACTGAAAATGGGTCGTGGATGGGTGTTCCAGCACGACAATGACCCAAAACATACAGCAAAGGCAACAAAGGAGTGGCTCAAGAAGAAGCACATTAAGGTCATGGAGTGGCCTAGTCAGTCTCCGGACCTTAATCCAATAGAAAACCTATAGAGGGAGCTCAAGCTCAGAGTTGCACAGAGACAGCCTCGAAACCTTAGGGATTTAGAGATGATCTGCAAAGAGGAGTGGACCAACATTCCTCCTAAAATGTGTGCAAACTTGGTCATCAATTACAAGAAACGTTTGACCTCTG
The DNA here is from genome assembly GCF_040937935.1 of Hyperolius riggenbachi. Taxonomy (NCBI): domain Eukaryota; kingdom Metazoa; phylum Chordata; class Amphibia; order Anura; family Hyperoliidae; genus Hyperolius; species Hyperolius riggenbachi. The sequence goes on from NC_090647.1 coordinate 565,669,110, forward strand.
TGCTTGCAAACAAGGGTTTTTCCACTAAGTATTAAGTCTTTTATTGTTAGAGAGTTCAAAAACTTATTTCACTCAATGAAATGCAAATCAGTTGCTATCTTTTATTTAAGGTTATTTTTTCGATTTTCCTTTTGATGTGCTATCTGCCACTGTTAAAATAAACCTACCATTGAAATGATACTGTTCTGAGACTTTTCATTTCTTTGTCATTGGACAAACTTACAAAATCAGTGAGGGGTCAAATAATTATTTCCTCCACTGTATACAGCATATATACAGTATATATATGATTTTTTTTGAAAAAGTGTTTTTGCGAAAACAATTCTCACTTATCTTGCTCAGGAAGATACGCCACGCCCCATAATTATATTCCTGCACGGAGGGGGGAGAGAGGTGATGGGTGGAGATAAGAGTGCGGGTGTCTGTGAGGTCATTGCATGGTGGGGGAGGGGACTTCTTGATATATAACTTTTGTAAAGTATCTAAAGATAAAGTCTTCAATCTCTCCGTAGACTCCGCTGGTTCTCTTTGTGTCCCCCAAGCTGGGAGAGGCCACTTCCCCAATTTGGAATGATCGCACAGCACCCGACAATTTACTCTGCTTCATTTAATGTCCTCACATGACATGCTGCAGCTCAACACAATAGCACACTGGCTGGCTGTGAGTCTGTGACAAACACACAGCTCACCCTCAGCCACTCTATTCCTCCTCAGGAAGGTACACACAGTACAAACATGCTGCCCCTGTAATCTCTGCGCGTGATGCAAGGGTTTCACCTTGCTTCATGAGAGAACCGGCCCTGCAGGCACCGCTTGCTTATATTAGCAGTATGCCCTAATTGTGTATACTGTATGCGCTGTTCAAACATCTTTAAAAGTGGAAAACACACAGTAAAAACTACAAAAACACACAACCAGGAAGTTTGCTATAACCAAAATAAACTGGGGATTAAACGTTACCAGCATACAGGTCAGAGCGCTGTTTGCAGGAGCACGCAGCTGCTGCTTGGACCAGGGTAGCCCTAGCTTCTTGCTATCTCCTGAGGAACTACAAGTTCTGAATCTTCCATGCTGACTTTTATAGGAAGATCCGTAGCCTGAAGCTATCCAATGTTCAGATCCATAAATAATCTAATTTCCTTAGCTGATGACATCATGGTTTTCAAAGACATCTGTAATATCCCAGCTTGCTGTTATATGTAAATTTCAAAGGTTCCTGTTGCACTTTCAACCTCCCAGACTCTAGGCAGTCCAATTGCCTATTTAGAACAACAATATATGTGCATACAGATTCAAAGCAATGCAACACCGTCCACGTACATCAGGCTATTCCTGAGAAATGGCTGGGTAATTGTCTAATTAAGCGTTTCCTTGCTAGAGGCTATCTAAATATTACACAATGTCCAGGTGTCCGTGGCCTATTCAACTTAGCTGGTCTATTCAAATTAGATTCACAGGAAGATGCAGATTTCCTCTTTCAAGATCACTTCCTACTTTACCCAGTGTCCAGGTGACAATTATTCCTAAAGCCAGCTGCCAGACTGGCTTCTAACAGACATACACATATGAGATAATATAAAAAATATGGCTTCCACGAGATACAAGTTCAAAAATGGCTGCTATATCACCACAGAAAATACTTCTGCAGATGGTTTTAGATGTAATTTATGATTTTATAGAACATAAAACTTTCTACACTGAATGGAGTGTAAGCAACGCAGGTGCCCCCAGAACCCATCAGAACCGGCAAAACTAAAAACAAAGATGGGTTAATGTGTAACGGGGCTCTAGGCAAGGTTGTAGTTTTTGGGCCCCCTTGTGGTCTTTTTGGTAAGCTGAAGTGAAGTGAGGTCAGAGAAGGTGGCAGGTGGGCTCCTTGTCACCCACCACGCCCCAAGCACCTGCCTAGGTTGCCTGAGGGATGATCCTGCTCTGCCTAAACATTATGGGGGGAGGGAGGTTGGCTGCGTCCCCCCTGTGTTCTCCATCACGTGATATGCTCATTATTATAGATTATTATTATTATTGTTACGCAGGCCTCCCTCCTGCTCACAGATTTATAATGATATTTATATCATTGTATTTCTCTGACCCGGGTGCGCGTCCGGCACAAATAGAAGCTGCTCCTCAGATGAAAGCTACAAGTTACACCGGCGTCCAGTAAATCAGCCCCCAACTGCCAGTAAAGCTGAATGCCTGTTGGTTCCGCCTGATAAAACTGTCAGTGAAGTCCTCCATGTGTGTCAGCAGATGAGGCCTGCGCATGGAGGGGGTGCATAGAATGGGGCGGTCCGGATGATGAGGCGGCCTGCAGCCCCCCCCCCCCCCCAGCTCAACCCAGGGGTGTAACTAGAGGGGGCCGCACTAGGGCCCAGAGCTGCAAGGGGGCCCCCAGCTACTACATCACTCCCTCCTTCAGATCAGGGGTTTGGTGGCTACACTTGTTATGGGTGTGAAGATCACGATGGCCACACTTGTCTTATGGGCCCTGCAAGATGGGCCCTTAGGCTGTGAGGGTCACCAGGGGAAGCAAGAGGAGGGGTGTAAACTGTGTGTGTGTGGGGTGGGGGGGGAGGGGCAAAGCATCAACGTTTTGCTGTTGGACTTCCTGATTTGTCGTTACGCCACTCAACCCAATGTAAAGGGAATCTGAAGTGAGAATAGACTTCTGATATAATGCATTGTATGTGTAGCACAGCTAAGAAATACAACATTATTAGGACAGATATGAGGCTCATATTGTTTCCAGTACAAGAAGAGTTAAGAAACTTCAGTTGTTATCTATGCAAAAGAGCTTCTCTGAGCTCTCCGACCCAGCTTGGGTCGGCTGCAGGGCTGTTTTCTGAAGCACTTATCTCAACCTGTCTCTCGCTGTTTGTTGTCTATGTGAGTTTTTACTGCAGGGGAGTTTAAAGGGTCCTGATCTTTGCTGTTTCATCATTTAAAATACAGAGTGTGGTTTCTAAACTGCAAATATTAGAGAATGATGCAATGTTATGGAAAAACAGCTAGACAACTGAAAATAAAAATATGAGACTCATTTCTTTGCTACTAATGTTCTATGAATTATCCGTACTACAGATACAGTTCATTATATCATACGGGTTTTTTTCGCTTCAGTGTCTCTTTAACCCAATCCAACCAGGCGATAAACAAATATGTCCCTCCCCTCTTGTGACAGGACATGATGTAAGAATGCTACATTTGTGTCATGTTTTTTGTGGCTGAATGCTGTTGTACGTCTCGGTTGTACAGCACTGACTGACATATAACTGTTATCAATACATAAATAATGGATAATAGTAATAATAATTGTATTATTTGTGTAGTAATGACACTTCATACACAGCATGGTACTGCGCGTTAGCAACACCAGTTTTCATCATGTGCTGCATACTTTTAATAGCTAGTTGGCTGCCTTATACTAGTACTGCAGATTGGTACTGATCATGTCATTTTAGCAGGCTGACACTCCCGTTAGGAGCCCACTGCAATAGACTGTGTATGGGAAATATTGTTTGCTAAAAACGATTGTACTGTATTATTTTCTATTTATATAGCACCAACATCTTTCGTAGTGCTGTACATAGTACAAAACGAATATCGGGGTGCATAGATATCTGAGAGATTGAGAACTCTCTACAATCAGGACATCCTGCAATACAAATACAGACATCACCAATACTGGTACATGTTCATATAGTAAATGACAGCAGAATAGGAAACACTAGGAGGAGGTCCCTGCCCTTGCAAGCTTACAATATAGAGGGTAGTGGGGGTGGGGACATTGTGGGAGGAGACACAGGGGTTAGTAAACGAGGCAGTGAACCTCCAATGCTCCCAATAGCAAATTATAGGCTTGCCTGAGCAGGTGTGCTTTTTGAGAATGACTGAAGGTTTCCAGGCTTAGAGCATAACAGCATATCTCCCAACTTTTTGAGATGAGAAAGAAGGACGCTTAACCCACTCCCCTGCCACACTCCTGGTGACGCCCCCATCACACCCCTGGTGACGCCCCTGCCACACTCCTGGTGACGCCCCCGTCACACCCCTAGTCACGCATAGCATACAGATTTCATAAGTGCAATATGTTGTTTTATAATTGTAACCACACTGGTCCTTTCTATCCTGGATCATTTTCCTTCATACTAACATTTTAAAATTAGAAATATATCAATTTAAAGGATGGGAATAAAGTTTAGAGTCAATCAAACACATTTTTCAGTAAAGAAATACAAATATTTACATAGATCTGTACATCAGTCCTGTAAGTGGGACACATGAGGAGGAAAGAGGGACAGAGCACCCAAAAAGGGACTGTCTCTCTCCATTTGGGAGCTATGGGGTTACAGTCATGCTGTGGGAGAGAGTTCCAAAGGAGAGGTGATGCTCGTGAGAAGTCCTGGATGCGAGAGTGATAGGAGGTGACCAGGCTGGAGGACAGGAAGGTCTCGTGGGAGGAGCGACAGCTCCAGGAAGGATGATATCTGGAGGTTAGTGAGGAAATATACAGAGCACTGTACAGATCTGAACTTCTGGGGATTCGTTTCTCAGCCCCATTGAGGAATATTTGAAGCAGGAATGGATTAGGATGGAATGGGGCCCTGGGCAAGATAGCAGTTTTTGCCCCCCGCTGATGGTCATCTGGCTTTTTAGTAAGATTTGGTGGGTGGAGCTACATCCACCAGGCCCCTAGACTCGCTCCAGGCCCTAGGCAACTGCCTAGGATTGCCTTGTGGATGATCCGCCTCTGCATTAAACAATAATTTGGCTGGATTGATATGTTTAGGCCGGTTGTGTTATTTTATCGCAGTGCTGTTATAGGGAGAGGGCTGTGTGTTTGTACTGTAGTCTAGCATTTGTAATCATTAGACCTGCGGAGGACAGAGCAATGTGCGTTATCCATCAGCCGCTCCTGTGGGCGTGTCTCCAGCAGCAGAATGCGAGTATTATTGATATTAATGATGTCCGGACTTCATAACGTATATTATATGATCAGGTTCTATAGGCGGAGGAGGATGGATATGTCTGTAAAATGGAAATAACTTATTCTGATGAAGCTTTTGTGCCGAGCGCGATGTATGTACTGTGAGATAACACACTGCGGATGCTGTATATCATGTACTGTATCCACCGTGTAATGTATAGGGGGAGGCGGCTAATACCAAACGCCACAACTAGTATCAAGCATATGAAATCACTTTCCGATCTACAGAGTACATAGTCATGTCACTGACTGTCCTCAGAGAAGCTCACAGCCTAATCCTACCATAGTCATAGTCTAATGTCCTACCATATTATTATTATGTATTTATATAGCACTGACCTCTTCTGCAGCACTGTACAGAGTACATAGTCATGTCACTGACTGTCCTCAGAGGAGCTCACACTCTAATCCTACCATAGTGATAGTCTAATGTCCTACCATATTATTATTATGTATTTATATAGCACTGACATCTCCTGCAGCACATTACAGAGTACATAGTCATGTCACTGACTATCCTCAGAGGAGCTCACAATCTAATCCTACCATAGTCATAGTCTAATGTCCTACCATATTATTATTATGTATTTATATAGCACTGACCTCTTCTGCAGCACTGTACAGAGTACATAGTCATGTCACTGACTGTCCTCAGAGGAGCTCACACTCTAATCCTACCATAGTGATAGTCTAATGTCCTACCATATTATTATTATGTATTTATATAGCACTGACATCTTCTGCAGCACATTACAGAGTACATAGTCATGTCACTGACTGTCCTCAGAGGAGCTCACAATCTAATCCTACCATAGTCATAGTCTAATGTCCTACCATATTATTATTATGTATTTATATAGCACTGACCTCTTCTGCAGCACTGTACAGAGTACATAGTCATGTCACTGACTGTCCTCAGGGGAGCTCACACTCTAATCCTACCATAGTCATAGTCTAATGTCCTACCATATTATTATTATGTATTTATATAGCACTGACATCTCCTGCAGCACATTACAGAGTACATAGTCATGTCACTGACTGTCCTCAGGGGAGCTCACAATCTAATCCTACCATAGTCAGTCTATTGTCCTACCATATTATTATTATGTATTTATATAGCACTGACATCTTCTGCAGCACATTACAGAGTACATAGTCATGTCACTGACTGTCCTCAGAGGAGCTCACAGCCTAATCCTACTGCAGTCATAGTCTAATGTTCTACCATATTATTATTATGTATTTATATAGCACTGACATCTCCTGCAGCACATTACAGAGTACATAGTCATGTCACTGACTGTCCTCAGAGGAGCTCACAGCCTAATCCTACCGCAGTCATAGTCTAATGTTCTACCATATTATTATTATGTATTTATATAGCACTGACATCTTCTGCAGCACATTACAGAGTACATAGTCATGTCACTGACTGTCCTCAGAGGAGCTCACAATCTAATCCTACCATAGTCATAGTTTAATGTCCTACCATATTATTATTATGCATGTATATAGCACTGACATCTTCTGCCGCACATTACAGAGTACATAGTCATGTCACTGACTGTCCTCAGAGGAGCTCACAATCTAATCCTACCATAGTCCTAGTCTAATGTCCTACCATATTATTATTATGTATTTATATAGCACTGGCATCTTCTGCAGCACATTACAAAGTACATAGTCATGTCACTGACTGTCCTCAGAGGAGCTCACACTCTAATCCCTGCCATAGTCATAGTCTAATGTCCTACCATATTATTATTATGTATTTATATAGCACTGACATCTTCTGCAGCACATTACAGAGTACATAGTCATGTCACTGACTGTCCTCAGAGCAGCTCACACTCTAATCCTACCATAGTCCTAGTCTAATGTCCTACCATATTATTATTATGTATTTATATAGCACTGACATCTTCTGCAGCACATTACAGAGTACATAGTCATGTCACTGCCTGTCCTCAGAGGAGCTCACAATCTAATCCCTACCATAGTCATAGTCTAATGTCCTACCATATTATTATTATGTATTTATATAGCACTGACATCTTCTGCAGCACATTACAGAGTACATAGTCATGTCACTGACTGTCCTCAGAGGAGCTCACAATCTAATCCCTACCACAGTCATAGTCTAATGTCCTACCATATTATTCTTATGTATGTACATAGCACTGACATCTTCTGCAGCACTCTACAGAATACATAGTCATGTCACTGACTGTCCTCAGAGGAGCTCTGTGCTGGGTCTGATATGCCTGAGGAAGGAGGATAATTCCACGAAAGCCACTTTGTCACACTCTACAGTTATAGTTACAGCATTTTCCATTAGATTCGTGTGATTCGTTTGCGACACCATTGTTCTCTTGAGTGTGATTGTCTCAATTGTTGTAGAGGAAATTAGGAACAAACATGACCACATTGCTGCGCATTGCAGTGCGATTGCGATTGCATTTTCTTGTGCAAAAGGGGCAGAGCCCTTAGACTGCCTGTGCTTTTGGTGCGATTTGCGGTGCGATTCCGATCACATGTGAATCATAAACCGCCAGAGCAGTGCAGACATAGAGAACATCACATACAGTTAATATCAGTGCGTTTGTAATTGCAAAGCGATTTTCAGAATCGCAATCACATGGTATGCTGCATTTTGCTTGCAATTCATGATGCAGAAACAAAATCGCAAAAGATCCCCAAAAAAAAATCTCATTGCAAAATCACAGTTGGTTGCACCGGATTTGCGTTTTGCAGCATATAAGAGCCCTTGCAGCGATTTGAAGCAATTTTGAAGCGATTACTCTTTACAGAATCGCAAATACTCCAAAAATGCTGCATCCTGCACTTTCGGGATCCAGACCGATTTCAGGGTTACACAGCCGTAAGGCCTATAGAACTTTGTTTTTGGACTTTTTATGACAATTAGGACCCTTTTTAGACTGCAAACTACGTTCACCATCGCAATTGTTCTGCAACATGATGTCGATTTGCACCAACTTAACCCATTCGCGTTCCGTCGTTTTCACGTGAGAAATGTTCACCTCCCATTCATTAGCCTATAACTTTATCACTACTTATCACAATGAACTGATCTATATCTTGTTTTTTCCGCCACCAATTAGGCTTTCTTTGGGGGGTACATTTTGCTAAGAGCCACTTTACTGTAAATGCATTTTAACAGGAAGAATAAGAAAAAAATGGAAAAATTCATTATTTCTCAGTTTTCAGCCATTATAGTGTTAAAATAATACATGCCTCCATAATTAAAACTCACGTATTGTATTTGCCCATATGTCCCGGTTATTACACCGTTAAAATTATGTCCCTATTACAATGTATGGCGACAATATTTTATTTGGAAATAAAGGTGCATTTTTTCCATTTTACATCTATCACTATTTACAAGTTTAAAATAAAAAAAATATAGAAATATTCCATCTTTACATTGATATTTAAAAAGTTTAGACCCTTAGGTAAATATTTACATGTTTTTTTTTTATTGTAATGTTTTTTTTTATAGTAAACATTTTATTTGGGTAGTTTGGGAGGGTGGGAGGTAAACAATAGATTTATAATGTAAATGTGTGTTAATTTTTTTTTTTTTACTTTCAGTTGTAGTATTACTTTTTGGCCACAAGATGGCGGCCATGAGTTTGTTTACATGACGTCACTCTAAGCGTAACACACGCTTAGAGTGACGCATCGGGGAGGGAACAGCCAGAAAAAGCACAGCTTCCAAGAGAAGCTGTCGCTTTTTCAGCGGGGGAGAGGAATCAGTGATCGGGCACCATAGCCCGATTCACTGATTGCCTGGCTAACGAACCGCGGGTCGGGAGCGCGCGTGCACGCGCGATCGGCCGCGGGAGCACGCGGTAGCGCGCATGGTTCCTGGACGTAGTTTCTACGTCCAGGAACCAAAATAGGTTAAAGAGGAACTGTTACGAAAATCTTAAAATTTAAAACACATACAAGTAAGTACATTTCTCCTACAGTAAAATGAGCCATAAATGACTTTTCTCCTATGTTGCTGTCATTTACAGTAGGCAGTAGAAATTTGACATTACCGACAGGTTTTGGGGTAGTCCATCTCTTCATGGGGGATTCTCAGCATGGCCTTTATTCTTTATAAAGACATTCTCTGAAAATTATTAATACAAAGATGCTGGCCAGCCTCCCTGCTCGCTGCGCGCTGTTTTGGCAGATGGACGGAGCAACTGCCATTCACCAAGAGCTTTTAAAAATAAAGAAAACCCTGAGAACCCCCCTATGAGAAAATGGACTAGTCCAAAACCTGTCGGTAATGTCAGATTTCTACTACCTACTGTAAGTGATAGCAACATAGGAGAAAAGTCATTTATGGCTCTGGGAGAAAAAAAAATTCGCAACAGTTCCTCTTTAACAAACAGAATTTTTTGTGCGTTGTTATTTTAGATGCCATCATCAAGGTTCATGATGTGATTACGATTGGCGAGATTTGCGATCATGTAGGGAAACTGCAAGAAAATCGCAAAGCACCGCATTTGCGATGATATGTTGTTGCGGAGCTGTAGACTTAACCCAAATGCAGTGTGCACCATGTTTGCGTTACAATCAAATCGCATCTTATCGCAGCAGTGGGAACACAGAATGGCAATCGCATTGATAATCACAGTGTCCTGCGATCAGCGGTGTGCGGGGAAATCGTGTCCGATCAGAGATCAGGATGGAAACGCGGCCAGAGGAAACGGTTCTAATCCATATTCAGGGCCCAGTCACACTGGTGCGCTTTACAAGTGATTTCAGCATCGTTGAAAATCGCTAGCATTTGGAAAAATACTTGTACAATAAAAAGTATATGGAAGTGTTCTCATCTAAGCGATTTGCTGAAGCGCAAACGCGTTGCCTGCAGCATTTTCTGAGCGATTAGCGGTTCAATGTTAAGTATGGGAGCGCTGGTAAATCGCTCTGGAAGCGATGGTCTGTTCACAATCAACAGAGTTTTTCCAGCGATTTTACCCATCAAACCTTGCAGTTTACCCACAACACACCTCTTTTTCCTGTGCAGATGTCATTTCCTGTTTATGGTAGACGGACACAGCTTATTGAACTAGAAATCGCAAAACGATAAACGCTGAAAAAAAGCTTTCTGTACAGTGAAAAATTGCTGGAGAATCTCTAGGAAAAAATGCTGGAAAACTCCAGAAAATCATTCAGCGTTTGCGATTGCGTCTAGCGATTTCTAGTGTGAATTGGCCCTTAGGCCTTGCGTCACAATAGAGGATATATTTGGACGCCTGAGATTTTGATCTTATTCAATAATTAGTTAAAAAATGTTCCACTTAATTTCCAGCCTAAAGCATTGTTGTTTATTGCTGTTTATTGCTGGTGACGATTCCGACAGCGAACAAATGTGGTGACGGAGTCAGAACGCCGGAGAATTCTGCCCTAATTCATCCCATACTTTTATTGTCTGTATTTGTGCTCTACGCCATAGAAAATGACTTTACAGAAAGTGCTGATCACTATTCATCTGCTGAGCGCAGGGGGATGGTGGTGATCGGTGGATGGGATTCCTCGCAGTAACAGCATTGAACTGATATGTCTGTCATCTCGGCAGGCACAGGAGTGTGGATACAGGACAGTGAGCTGAGTGTTTCTGGCTGCAGGGAGAGGTTTGTCCTCTGGGTGATGTGACAGTGACAGTTGTGTCATATATATGTCAGTGCTTATAGTGTGCGCCCCCCCCCCCCCCCCAGGCAGACAGAAGTCAGAGGCATGCACTGCACCAGCCCTGCCCTGTCACACTTTATTCCCTGGTGGCCATATAAGTGGCAAGTGTGTCTCACTAATGGCCTGTAAGACAAGCAATTAACACACAGCTTAGTGTCCTGAGAGACACCAGATATTCCCGCTATGTGTCTAAACGTTTATCCAGAGAAAACCATTTACCCATCAGCCTGACAGCGGAATCTGAAAGTGTGCCAGCTCGGAATACTATGTATTATATCTATTATTATTATTATTATTTAGTATTTATATAGCGCCGACATATTACGCAGCGGTGTACAGTGTATATATATATATCTTGTCACTAACTGTCCCTCCAAGGAGCTCACAATCTAATCCCTACCATTGCCATATGTCTATATTATGTAGTGTAAGTACTGTAGTCTAGGGCCAATTTTAGGGGGAGCCAATTAACTTATCTGTATGTTTTTGGAATGTGGGAGGAAAACGGAGTGCCCCGAGGAAACCCACGCAGACACGGAGAGAACATACAAACTCTTTGCAGATAGTGCCCTGGCTGGGATTCGAACCAGGGACCCAGCGCTGCAAGGCGAGAGAGCTAACCACTACATCCTATCTATCTATCTATCTATCTATCTATCTATCTATCTATCTATCTATCTATCTATCTATCTGTCTGTCTGTCTGTCTGTCTGTCTGTCTGTCTGTCTGTCTGTCTGTCTGTCTGTCTGTCTGTCTGTCTGTCTGTCTGTCTATCTATCTATCTATCTATCTATCTATCTATCTATCTATCTATCTATCTATCTGTCTGTCTGTCTGTCTGTCTGTCTGTCTGTCTGTCTGTCTGTCTCTCTACCTATCTATCTATCTATCTATCTATCTATCTATCTATCTATCTATCTATCTATCTATCTATCTATCTATCTATCTATCTATCTATCTGTCTGTCTGTCTGTCTGTCTGTCTGTCTGTCTGTCTGTCTGTCTGTCTGTCTGTCTGTCTGTCTGTCTGTCTCTCTACCTATCTATCTATCTATCTATCTATCTATCTATCTATCTATCTATCTATCTATCTATCTATCTATCTATCTATCTATCTATCTGTCTGTCTGTCTGTCTGTCTGTCTGTCTGTCTGTCTGTCTGTCTGTCTGTCTGTCTGTCTGTCTGTCTGTCTGTCTGTCTGTCTGTCTGTCTCTCTACCTATCTATCTATCTATCTATCTATCTATCTATCTATCTATCTATCTATCTATCTATCTATCTGTCTGTCTGTCTGTCTGTCTGTCTGTCTGTCTGTCTGTCTGTCTGTCTGTCTGTCTGTCTGTCTGTCTCTCTACCTATCTATCTATCTATCTATCTATCTATCTATCTATCTATCTATCTATCTATCTATCTATCTATCTATCTATCTGTCTGTCTGTCTGTCTGTCTGTCTGTCTGTCTGTCTGTCTGTCTGTCTGTCTGTCTGTCTGTCTGTCTGTCTGTCTATCTATCTATCTATCTATCTATCTATCTATCTATCTATCTATCTTCATTGTTCTGGGACCCCCGAGTATAAGGTTCTCATTCCCTCCCCCTCCCGGTGTCATTGTCCTGTGCCTGACATTGTTGTTGATGGGTGGTAGGTAGGTGGGTGGGGGGTATATATATATACTGTATATATGTCTGTAGTCTCTGCATTGTGTAGCGCTGCTCTGAGGTCTGGGCCTGACTCTGGCTTGTTGTGTGTGTGTTTTGCCTCCATGGCTGCGCCTGTCTGTAATTTATATCTCCCAGATTCTTACATTCCCCCCCCCCCATAGACCCCCTCTGGCAGCTGTCAGTCGGGGGAGGGGGGCGGAAAATGGTCCCCTCTTCTTTCCGGGCTATTTTGGAGCACAGCAGGCTTAACCTTGCTGCTTTCCTCTGCATGGGGTTAAGCTAACAGTTGCCGCTGACACTTGTCGAAGCCGCAGACCCCTCTGTGCCCCCCCAACGCTGGAAAAAAGACCCCCAGATTTCCACTTCTCTGCAGTAACCAGGCGCAGCATGGCGGCCGGTTCTAGAGAGGCCTGATTTATCGCGGGACATCTTTACAGCACATGTGCTGCGGAACGCGCTTGTGTAACGGGCAATCGTGCCCCTCCAGACCCCCTAATTCCTTCTTCCCCTTTATAAATAGATTGTGAGTGACAAGAAGCTTCTGCCACCTCCTCAGCCCTGAAACAATTCCCTCTCCGATATAAGGCCAGATTTACCGCCTGTCATCCGCCGCTGATGGCGGCCCGATGTACAGATCCGTAACAGACGCCAACTTCCCTATCAGACACAGAACATTTATATCGCGCTTTTCTCCTAGCGGACTAAAAGCGCCAGAGCTGCAGCCACTAGGGGGTGCTCTATAGGCAGTAGCAATGTTAGGCCAGAGCTGCAGCCACTAGGGGGCGCTCTATAGGCAGTAGCAATGTTAGGCCAGAGCTGCAGCCACTAGGGGGCGCTCTATAGGCAGTAGCAATGTTAGGCCAGAGCTGCAGCCACTAGGGGGTGCTCTATAGACAGTAGCAGTGTTAGGCCAGAGCTGCAGCCACTAGGGGGCGCTCTATAGGCAGTAGCAATGTTAGGCCAGAGCTGCAGCCACTAGGGGGTGCTCTATAGACAGTAGCAGTGTTAGGTCAGAGCTTCAGCCACTATGGGGTGCTCTATAGGCAGTAGCAGTGCTAGAACAGAGCTGCAGCCACTAGGGGGCGCTCTATAGGCAGTAGCAGTGCTAGGACAGAGCTGCAGCCACTAGGGGGCGCTTTATAGGCAGTAGCAGTGTTAGGCCAGAGCTGCAGCCACTAGGGGGTGCTCTATAGACAGTAGCAGTGTTAGGTCAGAGCTGCAGCCACTAGGGGGCGCTCTATAGGCAGTAGCAGTGCTAGAACAGAGCTGCAGCCACTAGGGGGCGCTCTATAGGCAGTAGCAGTGCTAGAACAGAGCTGCAGCCACTAGGGGGCACTATATAGGCAGTAGCAGTGTTAGGCCAGAGCTGCAGCCACTAGGGGGCGCTCTATAGGCAGTAGCAGTGTTAGGCCAGAGCTGCAGCCACTAGGGGGCGCTCTATAGGCAGTAGCAGTGTTAGGCCAGAGCTGCAGCCACTAGGGGGCGCTCTATAGGCAGTAGCAGTGTTAGGCCTACTGAATAGGTGCTGGCTTTCTGAACAGGCAGAGCCGAGATTTGAACCTGTCTCCTGTGTCAGAGGCAGAGCCCTTAACCATTACACTCTCCAGCCACCAGGCCCCGGTTCTACGGACGGCTGAACTGCGCGCTTGTTGGGCACTGTGGGCATCGGTAACACCACACGTCATGGCGGTGATGTCACCCAGTGGTAGAAATGTGCCAGTTCCCCCTTGCCTGCCTGTTCAGAAAGCCAGCACCTATTCAGTAGGCCTAACACTGCTACTGCCTATAGAGCGCCCCCTAGTGGCTGCACCTCTGGCCTAACACTGCTACTGCCTATAGAGCGCCCCCTGGTGACTGCAGCTCTGGCCTAACACTGCTACTGCCTATAGAGCGCCCCCTGGTGACTGCAGCTCTGGCCTAACACTGCTACTGCCTATAGAGCACCCCCTAGTAGCTGCAGCTCTGACCTAACACTGCTACTGTCTATAGAGCACCCCCTAGTGGCTGCAGCTCTGGCCTAACACTGCTACTGCCTATAAAGCGCCCCCTAGTGGCTGCAGCTCTGTCCTAACACTGCTACTGCCTATATAGTGCCCCCTAGTGGCTGCAGCTCTGGCCTAACACTGCTACTGCCTATAGAGCGCCCCCTAGTGGCTGCACCTCTGGCCTAACACTGCTACTGCCTATAGAGCGCCCCCTGGTGACTGCAGCTCTGGCCTAACACTGCTACTGCCTATAGAGCACCCCCTAGTAGCTGCAGCTCTGACCTAACACTGCTACTGTCTATAGAGCACCCCCTAGTGGCTGCAGCTCTGGCCTAACACTGCTACTGCCTATAAAGCGCCCCCTAGTGGCTGCAGCTCTGTCCTAGCACTGCTACTGCCTATAGAGCGCCCCCTAGTGGCTGCAGCTCTGTTCTAGCACTGCTACTGCCTATAGAGCACCCCCTAGTGGCTGCAGCTCTGGCCTAACACTGCTACTGTCTATAGAGCACCCCCTAGTGGCTGCAGCTCTGGCCTAACATTGCTACTGCCTATAGAGCACCCCCTAGTGGCTGCAGCTCGGGCGCTTTTAGTCCGCTAGGAGAAAAGCGCGATATAAATGTTCTGTGTCTGATAGGGAAGCCAGCGGTGACAAGAAGGAGGGGAGTGGGTGGGATGTCGCCTGAAGCATGACGCCACCTGAGGAAGCGGCGTCACCTGGCATCATGGGCGAGACGGGACTGAATATAGCTTGCAAATGTGCCCCCAGGATCAAGTAGGTTGCCCCCCAGTATAGATTGCCAGATGTGCCCCCCCCCCAGGTATTAGGTAGCCCGCCCCCTCACCAGTATAGGTAGTGAGATATGCCCTTGGTACAGGGAAGCCCCCTTCCCCAGTATAGATAAGATGACAGGTGAGTGTTCCAGTGTGCTCCACCCTGAATACTCTGCATATGGCCGGGTGGGGGCACTCAGGGAGGCACAGTGAGGCCCTTTGTGCTCTGTGCCCAGAGGCTGGTGCCTCCTGAGCCTTTGCCTTGGTCCAGCCCTGCCCCCATCCCCGTTCTCCAAACCAATCCTCCAGTCTCATCCTCCAGGCTTCATGGCCATCATACCTCAGGTCCATCCTCTACGTTCCTTTTCCCATTCCTGTAATCAATCTGCACTCAAAACACACTCAGCAAGCTGGGACTGTAATAGCAATAAAAGTATTTGCAAACATGGAGGCCCTCAGCTTCCAGAATGGACTGTAGTGATTTTGTACTAGACAGAGGCGCTTTGCTTGTTCCCAGACCTATACTAGCTTTTACTCCCATTATTGCCTGATGAAGCAGGTTAGAACCTGCGAAACGCGTTGCACTGTGGGAATCCCTAAATAAATGTTATTACTGATGAAACAACTGAAATTGTGTCTGTCTTCTGGGGAGGTAAGACCACCGCTACCTCCTTTTTTAAAACAGTTTTTATTCTGTTCAATACTTTCACTATATTTGCACTGGACTAGTTCACCAGCATTGAGGTTTCCTCCTTGGGATTGGTCCCTTATTTAGGAATAAGCTGACTGGACTATTTGTCTTGGGCATGTCTGGAGTATTACTGGCCTGGATGGAAGTTTTATTTTTGTGGGGTCTCCTCCAGATGTGACATGGAAGATTCGGTCTCTTGCGGGCTTGACATGGAAGATTCCATCTCCTGCGGGTGTGATATGGAAGATTCAGTCTCTTGCGGGCTTGACATGGAAGATTCCATCTCCAGCGGGTGTGATACGGAAGATTCAGTCTCTTGCGGGTGTGACATGGAAGATTCCATCTCCAGCGGGTGTGATACGGAAGATTCAGTCTCTTGCGGGCGTGACATGGAAGATTCGGTCTCTTGCTGGAGTGACATGGAAGATTCTGTCTCTTGCTGGCGTGACATGGAAGATTCGGTCTCTTGCGGGCGTGACATGGAAGATTTGGTCTCTTGCTGGCGTGACATCGAGGATTCTGTCTCTTGCTGGCGTGACATGGAAGATTCGGTCTCTTGCTGGCGTGACATGGAAGATTCGGTCTCTTGCGGGCTTGACATGGAAGATTCCATCTCCTGCGGGTGTGATATGGAAGATTCAGTCTCTTGCGGGCTTGACATGGAAGATTCCATCTCCAGCGGGTGTGATACGGAAGATTCAGTCTCTTGCGGGTGTGACATGGAAGATTCCATCTCCAGCGGGTGTGATACAGAAGATTCAGTCTCTTGCTGGCGTGACATGGAGGATTCGGTCTCTTGCTGGCGTGACATGGAAGATTCGGTCTCTTGCTGGCGTGACATGGAAGATTCGGTCTCTTGCGGGCTTGACATGGAAGATTCCATCTCCTGCGGGTGTGATATGGAAGATTCAGTCTCTTGCGGGCTTGACATGGAAGATTCCATCTCCAGCGGGTGTGATACGGAAGATTCAGTCTCTTGCGGGTGTGACATGGAATATTCCATCTCCAGCGGGTGTGATACGGAAGATTCAGTCTCTTGCGGGCGTGACATGGAAGATTCGGTCTCTTGCTGGCGTGACATGGAAGATTCGGTCTCTTGCTGGCGTGACATGGAAGATTCGGTCTCTTGCTGGCGTGACATGGAAGATTCGGTCTCTTGCTGGCGTGACATGGAAGATTCGGTCTCTTGCTGGCGTGACATGGAAAATTCGGTCTCTTGCTGGCGGGACATGGAAAATTCGACCTCTTGCGGGTGTGACATGGAAGATTCGGTCTCTTGCTGGCGTGACATGGAAGATTCGGTCTCTTGCGGGCTTGACATGGAAGATTCCATCTCCTGCGGGTGTGATACGGAATATTCAGTCTCTTGCGGGCTTGACATGGAAGATTCCATCTCCAGCGGGTGTGATACGGAAGATTCAGTCTCTTGCGGGTGTGACATGGAAGATTCCATCTCCAGCGGGTGTGATACGGAAGATTCAGTCTCTTGCGGGCGTGACATGGAAGATTCGGTCTCTTGCTGGAGTGACATGGAAGATTCTGTCTCTTGCTGGCGTGACATGGAAGATTCGGTCTCTTGCGGGCGTGACATGGAAGATTTGGTCTCTTGCTGGCGTGACATCGAGGATTCTGTCTCTTGCTGGCGTGACATGGAAGATTCGGTCTCTTGCTGGCGTGACATGGAAGATTCGGTCTCTTGCGGGCTTGACATGGAAGATTCCATCTCCTGCGGGTGTGATATGGAAGATTCAGTCTCTTGCGGGCTTGACATGGAAGATTCCATCTCCAGCGGGTGTGATACGGAAGATTCAGTCTCTTGCGGGTGTGACATGGAAGATTCCATCTCCAGCGGGTGTGATACAGAAGATTCAGTCTCTTGCTGGCGTGACATGGAGGATTCGGTCTCTTGCTGGCGTGACATGGAAGATTCGGTCTCTTGCTGGCGTGACATGGAAGATTCGGTCTCTTGCGGGCTTGACATGGAAGATTCCATCTCCTGCGGGTGTGATATGGAAGATTCAGTCTCTTGCGGGCTTGACATGGAAGATTCCATCTCCAGCGGGTGTGATACGGAAGATTCAGTCTCTTGCGGGTGTGACATGGAATATTCCATCTCCAGCGGGTGTGATACGGAAGATTCAGTCTCTTGCGGGCGTGACATGGAAGATTCGGTCTCTTGCTGGCGTGACATGGAAGATTCGGTCTCTTGCTGGCGTGACATGGAAGATTCGGTCTCTTGCTGGCGTGACATGGAAGATTCGGTCTCTTGCTGGCGTGACATGGAAGATTCGGTCTCTTGCTGGCGTGACATGGAAAATTCGGTCTCTTGCTGGCGGGACATGGAAAATTCGACCTCTTGCGGGTGTGACATGGAAGATTCGGTCTCTTGCTGGCGTGACATGGAAGATTCGGTCTCTTGCGGGCTTGACATGGAAGATTCCATCTCCTGCGGGTGTGATACGGAATATTCAGTCTCTTGCGGGCTTGACATGGAAGATTCCATCTCCTGCGGGTGTGATACGGAAGATTCAGTCTCTTGCGGGTGTGACATGGAAGATTCCATCTCCTGCGGGTGTGATACGGAAGATTCAGTCTCTTGCGGGTGTGACATGGAAGATTCCATCTCCTGCGGGTGTGATACGGAATATTCAGTCTCTTGCGGGCTTGACATGGAAGATTCCATCTCCTGCGGGTGTGACACGGAAGATTCAGTCTCTTGCGGGCTTGACATGGAAGATTCGATCTCTTGCAGGTGTGACATGGAAGATTCGGTCTCTTGCTGGCGTAACATGGAAGATTCAGTCTCTTGCGGGTGTGACATGGAAGATTCGGTCTCTTGCTGGCTTGACATGGAAGATTCGATCTCTTGCTAGCGTGACATGGAAGATTCGGTCTCTTGCTGGCGTGACATGGAAGATTCGATCTCTTGCAGGTGTGACGTGGAAGATTCGGTCTCTTGCGGGTGTGACATGGAAGATTCGATCTCTTGCTGGCGTAACATTGAAGATTCGATCTCTTGCTAGCGTGACATGGAAGATTCGGTCTCTTGCTGGCGTGACATGGAAGATTCGATCTCTTGCAGGTGTGACGTGGAAGATTCGGTCTCTTGCTGGCGTGTCATGGAACATTCGATCTCTTGCGGGCTTGACATGGAAGATTCGGTCTCTTGCGGGTGTGACATGGAAGATTCGGTCTCTTGCACGGTGAATGTCATCGCCCTCTCACCCTGGACGATTACACGTGGTTGATCCCAGAGAAACAGACGGCAGGGAGGGGATCCGTGGCCTCAGGAAAACGTGACACTGACACATCTGATCATATCAGCCCTAATAACACCCATGTTTATATATCTTCAAATTCCGGCTAATCGCTAACAGACGCGGGGCGGGCGCGTGCGCACTGTGTGCCGCTCCGAGGAACAGCGCTCATTCTCACCGCTGCCGCCGCTGCTGTTCATAACCTTCTGTGTCTGTTTATTTATTGACATGATTTTATTGCATTTTGTTTTAATTATTTTTATGGGAAAGTTTTTACTTTTACTAACGCAAACCCAGCCCTAGAAAAGAGAAACCTGCGGATAGAGCAGAAACAAGCTCAGAATCTCTTCCAGGTTTTATGGCTGTCTCTGTCCCACGTGAGAAAAAAAATCTGTCACCTCCTTCCGAGACATTAGTGACCTTAATATGAAGGCTTGTAGTGTCAGAGAGGAGATAAGCCAGAACTTCATTACTTGTTGAATTTGTCTCTGTTGGAGGGATACTTATTTAACACTTCTCAGGGAGGGATGCGAACAGCTATCTGCAGCGTGTGCTGATCTCTGCTGCCTCCAGTATGTACAGTATAAGCTGTGACTCTGTGCCTGTACTGATAGTAAACTAGCTGCAGTGTGTGCTGATCTCTGCTACCACCAGTATGTACAGTATACGCTGTTACTCTGTGCCTGTACTGATAGTAACGTAGCTGCAGTGTGTGCTGATCTCTGCTGCCTCCAGTATGTACAGTATAAGCTGTTACTCTGTGCCTGTACTGATAGTAAACTAGCTGCAGTGTGTGCTGATTTCTGCTACCTCCAGTATGTACAGTATACCCTATTACTCTGTGCCTGCACTGATAGTAAACTAGCTGCAGTGTGTGCTGATCTCTGCTACCCCCAGTATGTACAGTATAAGCTGTTACTCTGTTCCTGTACTGATTGTAAACTAGCTGCAGTGTGTGCTGATCTCTGCTGCCTCCAATATGTACAGTATAAGCTGTTACTCTGTGCCTGTACTGATAGTAAACTAGCTGCAGTGTGTGCTGATCTCTGCTACCTCCAGTATGTACAGTATAAGCTATTACTCTGTGCCTGTACTGATAGTAAACTAGCTGCAGTGGGCGCTGATCTCTGCTGCCTCCAGTATGTACAGTATAAGGTGTTGCTCTGTGCCTGTAATGATTGTAAACAAGCTGCAGCGTGTGCTGATTTCTGCTGCCTCCAGTATGTACAGTATAAGCTGTTGCTCTGTGCCTGTACTGATAGTAAACTAGCTGCAGCGTGTACTGATCTCTGCTACCCCCAGTATGTACAGTATAAGCTGTTACTCTGTGCCAGTACTGATAGTAAACTAGCTGCAGTGTGTGCTGATCTCTGCTGCCTCCAGTATGTACAGTATAAGCTGTTCTGTGCCTGTAATTATAGTAACTAGCTGCAGTGTGTGCTGATTTCTGCTGCCTCCAGTATGTACAGTATAAGCTGTTACTCTATGCCAGTACTGATAGTAAAACTAGCTGCAGTGTGTGCTGATTAGTGTTGGGCGAACAGTGTTCGCCACTGTTCGGGTTCTGCAGAACATCACCCTGTTCGGGTGATGTTCGAGTTCGGCCGAACACCTGATGGTGTTCGGCCAAACCGTTCGGGTTCGCCCGAACTACTAAATGCCCGGCCGAACAGGGCCGAACAGGGCCCCTGTTCGGCCGAACAGGGCCCTGTTCGGCCGAATACCGCCCCCCTATGGGGTCGCAGGCATAAGGGGGGAGCATGCCCCGATCGCGGGGGGGGGTCGGAAATTCCCCCCACCCCCTCCGCTAGCGCTCCCCCCTCTGCCCGCTTCCCCATAAAAAAGTTGGCGTAAAGTTAAATATTACCGGTGGTGGCTGCTGCAGTGGCTGGCTGGCAGTGGTGTGAATGAGGAGGAGGAGTCCGAGTATGACGCGTTGAGGCCAGGCAGCGGGCGGTTCAGCGGTAGTACCCTTGTGGTACTTCCGCCCTTTCTCTGACCTCACGTCCTCTACGTGATGAAGCATACGAGGGTACGCGTCACGCGTACCATCAAATGCGTCATCACGTAGAGGACGTGAGGTCAGAGAAAGGGCGGAAGTACCACAAGGGTACTACCGCTGAACCGCCCGCTGCCTGGCCTCAACGCGTCATACTCGGACTCCTCCTCCTAGTCCTCACTCACACCACTGCCAGCCAGCCACTGCAGCAGCCACCACCGGTAATATGTAACTTTACGCCAACTTTTTTATGGGGAAGCGGGCAGAGGGGGGAGCGCTAGCGGAGGGGGTGGGGAGAATTTCCGACCCCCCCCGCGATTGGGGCATGCTCCCCCCTTATGCCTGCGACCCCATAGGGGGGCCGTATTGCGGCATGTTCGGGTCCCCATTGACTTGCATTGAGTTCGGGGTTCGGGCCGAACATGCCGAACATCTGGCCCATGTTCGGCCTGTTCGGCCCGAACCCGAACATCCAGGTGTTCGCCCATCACTAGTGCTGATCTCTGCTGCCTCCAGTATGTACAGTATAAGCTGTTCTGTGCCTGTACTGATAGTAACTAGCTGCAGTGTGTGCTGATCTCTGCTGCCTTCAGTATGTACAGTATAAGCTGTTACTCTGTGCCTGTACTGATAGTAAACTAGCTGCATTGAGTACTGATCTCTGCTTCCTCCAGTATGTACAGTATAAGCTGTCACTCTGTGCCTGTACTGATAGTAAACTAGCTGCAGTGTGTGCTGATCTCTGCTGCCTCCAGTATGTACAGTATAAGCTGTTTCTCTGTGCCTGTAATGATAGAAAACTAGCTGCAGCATGTGCTGATCTCTGCTGCCTCCAGTATGTACAGTATAAGCTGTTGCTCTGTCCCTGTAATGATAGTAAACTAGCTGCAGTGTGTGCTTATCTCTGCTACCTCTAGTGTGTGCAGTATAAGCTGTTACTCTGTGCCAGTACTGATAGTAAACTAGCTGCATTGTGTACTGATCTCTGCTTCCTCCAGTATGTACAGTATACGCTGGTACTCTGTGCCTGTACTGATAGTAAACTAGCTGCAGTGTGTGCTGATCTCTGCTACCTCCAGTATGTACAGTATAAGCTGTCACTCTGTGCCTGTACTGATAGTAAACTAGCTGCAGTGTGTGCTGATTTCTGCTACCTCCAGTATGTACAGTATAAGCTATTACTCTGTGCCTGTACTGATAGTAAACTAGCTGCAGTGTGTGCTGATCTCTGCTGCCTCCAGTATGTACAGTATAAGCTGTTTCTCTGTGCCTGTAATGATAGTAAACTAGCTGAAGCGTGTGCTGATCTCTGCTGCCTCCAGTATGTACAGTATAAGCTGGTACTCTGTGCCTGTACTGATAGTAAACTAGCTGCAGTGTGTGCTGATCTCTGCTACCTCCAGTATGTACAGTATAAGCTGTTACTCTGTGCCAGTACTGATAGTAAACTAGCTGCAGTGTGCGCTGATCTCTGCTACCCCCAGTATGTACAGTATAAGCTGTTACTCTGTGCCAGTACTGATAATAAACTAGCTGCAGTGTGTGCTGATCTCTGATGCCTCCAGTATGTACATTATAAGCTGTTGCTCTGTGCCAGTACTGATAGTAAACTGGCTGCAGCGTGTGCTTTTCTCTGCTACCCCCAGTATGTATTTTATAAGCTGTTACTCTGTGCCTGTACTGATAGTAAACTAGCTGCAGTGTGTGCTGCTCTCTGCTACCCCCCCCCCCCCCTCTCCTCCCCTGTATGTACAGTATAAGTCATTATTCTGCGCCTGTGCTAAAATTAAACTAGTTACAGCATGCTTCCACCTCTACTAACTTCAGGATGTACACTATAATCTGTTAATATATGCCTGTACTGATAGTAAACTAGCTGCATTGTGTACTGATCTCTGCTTCCTCCAGTATGTACTGTATAAGCTGGTACTCTGTGCCTGTACTGATAGTAAACTAGCTGCAGTGTGTGCTGATCTCTGCTACCTCCAGTATGTACAGTGTAAGCTGTCACTCTGTGCCTGTACTGATAGTAAACTATCTGCAGTGTGTGCTGATCTCTGCTACCCCAGTATGTACAGTATAAGCTGTTATTCTGTGCCTGTACTGATAGTAAACTAGCTGCAGTGTGTGCTGATTTCTGCTACCTCCAGTATGTACAGTATACGCTATTACTCTGTGCCTGCACTGATAGTAAACTAGCTGCAGTGTGTGCTGATCTCTGCTACCCCCAGTATGTACAGTATAAGCTGTCACTCTGTGCCTGTACTGATAGTAAACTAGCTGCAGTGTGTGCTGATCTCCGCTTTCTCCAGTATGTACAGTATAAGCTGTTACTCTGTGCCTGTACTGATAGTAAACTAGCTGCAGTGTGTGCTGATCTCCGCTTTCTCCAGTATGTACAATATAAGCTGTTACTCTGTTCCTGTACTAATAGTAACTAGCTGCAGTGTGTGCTGATCTCTGCTGCCTGCAATATGTACAGTATAAGCTGTTACTCTGTGCCTGTACTGATAGTAAACTAGCTGCAGTGTGTGCTGATCTCTGCTACCTCCAGTATGTACAGTATAAGCTACTACTCTGTGCCTGTACTGATAGTAAACTAGCTGCAGTGGGCGCTGATCTCTGCTGCCTCCAGTATAAGCAGGGGCGTAACTAGGTGGGGCCCCCCTGCAGATTTTCTGAGCGGGCCGGCCCCCCTCCCCCCCCCCCCCGGGCCCGCTCGCGGCCGTTTTGTGGGTGCTGGAGGGGTGGCAGCATGAGGGGAAAGCCTTGCCCACAGTCGGCGGGGAGAGGGGTAGTTCCCCCTTCTCCCTCACCTCGGGGCTCTCCCCTCTGCGCTCCCCTCCAGCTCATAAGTGTCTGTGGGGCTGTGGTGGGCAGCGAGCGGCGGGCAGATACATACCTGCTTCCGTGCGTTCCATCGGAGACTTCTCCCTCTAGCGGCTGACGTCACTTCCGGAAGTGACGTCAGCCGCTAGAGGGAGAAGTCTCCGATGGAACGCACGGAAGCAGGTATGTATCTGCCCGCCGCTCGCTGCCCACCACAGCCCCACAGACACTTACGAGCTGGAGGGGAGCGCAGAGGGGAGAGCCCCGAGGTGAGGAACTACCCCTCTCCCCGCCGACTGTGGGCAAGGCTTTCCCCTCATGCTGCCACCCCTCCAGCACCCACAAAACGGCCCCGAGCGGGCCCCAGGGGGGGGCAGGCCCCCCCGCGGGCGCAGGGGCTGCAGGGCCTATTCCTACGCCCCTGAGTATAAGGTGTTGCTCTGTGCCTGTAATGATTGTAAACAAGCTGCAGCGTGTGCTGATTTCTGCTGCCTCCAGTATGTACAGTATAAGCTGTTGCTCTGTTCCTGTACTGATAGTAAACTAGCTGCAGCGTGTACTGATCTCTGCTACCCCCAGTATGTACAGTATAAGCTGTTACTCTGTGCCAGTACTGATAGTAAACTAGCTGCAGTGTGTGCTGATCTCTGCTGCCTCCAGTATGTACAGTATAAGCTGTTCTGTGCCTGTAATTATAGTAACTAGCTGCAGTGTTTGCTGATTTCTGCTGCCTCCAGTATGTACAGTATAAGCTGTTACTCTATGCCAGTACTGATAGTAAACTAGCTGCAGTGTGTGCTGATCTCTGCTGCCTCCAGTATGTACAGTATAAGCTGTTCTGTGCCTGTACTGATAGTAACTAGCTGCAGTGTGTGCTGATCTCTGCTGCCTTCAGTATGTATAGTATAAGCTGTTACTCTGTGCCTGTACTGATAGTAAACTAGCTGCATTGAGTACTGATCTCTGCTTCCTCCTGTATGTTCAGTATAAGCTGTCACTCTGTGCCTGTACTGATAGTAAACTAGCTGCAGTGTGTGCTGATTTCTGCTACCTCCAGTATGTACAGTATAAGCTGTTACTATGTGCCTGTAATGATAGAAAACTAGCTGCAGCATGTGCTGATCTCTGCTGCCTCCAGTATGTACAGTATAAGCTGTTGCTCTGTGCCTGTAATGATAGTAAACTAGCTGCAGTGTGTGCTTATCTCTGCTACCTCTAGTCTAGTGTGTGCCGTATAAGCTGTTACTCTTTGCCAGTACTGATAGTAAACTAGCTGCATTGTGTACTGATCTCTGCTTCCTCCAGTATGTACAGTATAAGCTGGTACTCTGTGCCTGTACTGATAGTAAACTAGCTGCAGTGTGTGCTGATCTCTGCTACCTCCAGTATGTACAGTATAAGCAGTCACTCTGTGCCTGTAATGATAGTAAACTAGCTGCAGTGTGTGCTGATTTCTGCTACCTCCAGTATGTACAGTATAAGCTATTACTCTGTGCCTGTACTGATAGTAAACTAGCTGCAGTGTGTGCTGATCTCTGCTGCCTCCAGTATGTACAGTATAAGCTGTTTCTCTGTGCCTGTAATGATAGTAAACTAGCTGCAGCGTGTGCTGATCTCTGCTGCCTCCAGTATGTACAGTATAAGCTGGTACTCTGTGCCTGTACTGATAGTAAACTAGCTGCAGTGTGTGCTGATCTCTGCTACCTCCAGTATGTACAGTGTAAGCTGTTACTCTGTGCCTGTACTGATAGTAAACTAGCTGCAGTGTGTGCTGATCTCTGCTGCCCCCATTATGTACAGTATAAGCTGTTACTCTGTGCCAGTACTGATAGTAAACTAGCTGCAGTGTGCGCTGATCTCTGCTACCCCCAGTATGTACAGTATAAGCTGTTACTCTGTGCCAGTACTGATAATAAACTAGCTGCAGTGTGTGCTGATCTCTGATGCCTCCAGTATGTACATTATAAGCTGTTGCTCTGTGCCAGTACTGATAGTAAACTGGCTGCAGCGTGTGCTTATCTCTGCTACCCCAGTATGTACTTTATAAGCTGTTATTCTGTGCCTGTACTGATAGTAAACTAGCTGCAGTGTGTGCTGCTCTCTGCTACCCCCCCCCCCCCTCTCCTCCCCTGTATGTACAGTATAAGTCATTATTCTGCGCCTGTGCTAAAATTAAACTAGTTGCAGCATGCTTCCACCTCTACTAACTTCAGGATGTACAGTATAATCTGTTAATATATGCCTGTACTGATAGTGAACTAGCTGCAGTCTGTGCTGATCTCTGCTGCCTCCAGTATGTACAGTATAACCAGTTACTCTGTGCCTGTAATGATAGTAAACTAGCTGCAGTGTGTGCTGATCTCTGCTACCACCAGTATGTACAGTATAAGCTGTCACTCTGTGCCTATACTGATAGTAAACTAGCTGCAGTGTGTGCCGATCCCTGCTACCACCAGTATGTACAGTATAAGCTGTTACTCTGTCCCTGTACTGATAGTAAACAAGCTGCAGTGTGTGCTGATCTCCTCTACCTCCAGTATGTACCGTATAAGCTGTTACTTTGTACCTGTTCTGATGTTAAACTAACCGCAGTGGAGTCTGGTATCTGCTACCTCCAGTATATACAGTATAAGCTGTTACTCTGTCTGTACTAATAGTAAACTCTTTGCAGTGTGTGCTGATCTCTGCTACCACCAGTATGTACAGTATAAGCTGTTACTCTGTACCTTTACTGATAGTAAACTAGCTGTAGTGTGTGCTGATCTCTGCTTCCCCCAGTATGTACAGTATAAGCTGTTACTCTGTGCCTGTACTAATAGTAAATTAGCTGCAGTGTGTGCTGATCTCTGCTGCCTCCAGTATGTACAGTAAGTGTGTGCTGATCTCTGCTGCCTCCAGTATGTACCATACAAGCTTTTACTCTGTGAATGTACTGAGTTGTATTGCTCTGCGGATTACTGAGAGTTGGTGCTTTGTGGAGTCATTGAGATTTGGTGCTCTGCAGATCTCTGAGATTTGGGGCTGAACACAGATCTGACCTGCAGTAGGACTTGTGTCAGGAGCACATAACAGGACTTCTCAGTACTGGGCTCTGTAGAGTCACTGAGTTTTAGTGCTTTTTGGAGTCACTGAAATTTGGTGCCTCTTGGAGTCACTAAGATTTGGTGCTCTGCAAATCACTGAGATTTAGTGCTGTGCACAGATCTGACCTGCAGTAGGACTTGTGGCAGCAGCACATTACAGGACTTCTCAGCACAATGTGATCTGCAGGATGTGTTAGCAGATAAAGAAGATTCTCTAATTAGGTCTCACCATTCCTGCCAATGTGGGTGTTAATTATTATGGATGTTTCCATTGGCCCTGCAGTAGGGGGATTTCCTGTGTATATAATGTGACATC
Organism: Hyperolius riggenbachi; assembly: GCF_040937935.1. NCBI lineage: Eukaryota > Metazoa > Chordata > Amphibia > Anura > Hyperoliidae > Hyperolius > Hyperolius riggenbachi. Next base: position 565,696,398 of record NC_090647.1, read on the forward strand.
TGAATTGCAGGCGTGTTTGGAAATCGTCCCCCGGGTGTAATCTGAGATCTTCCTATATTATCATTCACATTCCTGGGCTCTACCAAGTGCTGCCTGCAGGGAATAATAGGGGTGAGATACCAGGACATGGGGGGCTTGGAGGGGCTCACAGCTCGGACTATGGGGGGGTTACATAACATACAATCTGGGAGATCTACTGCTTGCCCCGCTCTCTATGTCTTTTACTGAGCAGAATGTGCTAATATCATTTACACAAAGTTTCCTGTAAAATTTCACAATTGTGATTACACAGAATTCAATTAGTAATTGAATTGATTTCACCATTAGTAAATTCAAAATTTTCTGTGAATTTAACCACTTAAAGAGACTCTGAAGCGAGTAAAAATTTCTATTTTTACCTGGTAGTTCGCTTCAGTAGTCTCAGTAGAGGTAAACCGCCGCATCCCAAGCCAAAACAAGGGGTTTATACCTCCCAAATCCCGGGGGCAAAATCCCATGACTTTTAAAGTCATGGATTTTGTTGCCCGGGGAGGCAGAGCTTTCTGCTGCAGCTCTGCCTCCATGACCGTCAATCCGCTCATATCTCCGCCTCTCCCCGCCCCTCTCTGTGAAGGAAGACTGAGAGGAGTCGGGAGAGGCGGAGATCCGCTGGGATTGACATCAGTAGAGGCGGAGCTACAGCAGAAAGCTCTGCCTCTTTCAGGAAGCGCTCCCCGGATTTTTCCCTCTGAGATTTGGGGGATCTAAAGCCCTCGTTTTGCTCGGGGATGCGTCGGTTTACCTTTACTGAGACTACTGAAGCGAACTATGAGGTAAAAATAGCAATTTTTAGTTGCTTCAGTCTCTCTTTAAGAATCCTGGACGTGAGTCTACTGGTGGCCACACACCATACAATTTATTAAAGGGCTAACCAATTCAAGAATTGCAATACATTTTTCTGACCGATTGTAACATTTCAAAAATTTGACCAATGAACCACACACACCTATGTTCAATTGTTCCCCAATTATAAAAAAAAAAAAAATGAGTGAAAACTCTGAGAAAATTGCTTGTGTGTAAATATTTATAAATTGACAATCTACCACACACCATTCAATTGTCATAAAAATTGATCAGAAAAATCCAACCTTCCCAATTAACTTTTAGCAAATAAAAACAGGAAATCAAATGAAATAAAAGCTTTAGATTTTTCAGGAAATCCGATCGTTTTTGTTACGTTGCCGTAAAATTGGATCATTATATTGTATCGTGTGTGGCCACATTTGGGGTTCAGGGACACCCGTAATGGTTGCTCCCCATAGCTATCGGATGGGAGCACTATGGCGACAGCTCGAGGACCCAATGCATGGAAATGTTGTTGCCTAGCAATGCATCTGTACACTGGGGTCCCCAAGCTGGGCACCCTACTGATCGCATGCAATCGCTACAAACGCACAGACTGGCTATAATGGTACGCTACATTCCCGACTAGTGATGAAATGTGACATGTATGGTATTGTTTTAAACGGGACAAGTTAAATAATGTAATTTAAGGCGTTTTACAACTGTGGCACTTGTCCTGTAAAAATTAGGGAGGGGGAAACCTGAAAAAAAATTGTGTGAATTTGTGTGAATTTGCATTTTACACCTAATTTTCCTTGAGAAAGTGCCTGTGAAATTAACAAAGACTTGGAACAATATTACCCAAAGAAAGCCGAGTTTGTCCTGAAAAAAAAACCAATGTATGAATCACTTTGATGGCACAGGTAATAAAAGTTATTGCTGCACCAATAGTGAGTGACACAGCTGATTCGCCAACATTGTCAGGAAAAAACCCTGGAACCTGATGGGGTTAAGAACGCAGCAGTCAGAAATGATTTTTCGCATAAATTGTCAAAAAATGTTACGCAAACCAGAATGGTTGAGGGGCAATGGGGGCGGGGAGGGGTGGAGCAAGTAAGATTTTTTTTCCTTTAAAATGACCTTGTAGTTTTTCAAAAAATTAATGTAAAAACATTCAAAGGTGGGTGAAGGGGTAAAAGAGGCTTGTGTACACTAAGGGCGTTTTCGCTATTTTTTTTATTGCTGGCGATTTTCTTTTTTTGGGGCCCCCAAACCACCATGCGACACCTAGAGGGAAGTGCAGGCAAGCCCTGGACCTCTCACCTCCAGGGAACTCACCCCACATCCTCTAAACTGAATGCCAACTGCAACAAACACAATTGCTAACTTCCAGTCAGAGCAATATCCTGCCTCTATCTGGCCAGCAGACGCTTGTCAGCCAATCAGGTGCACTGTCATACACCCTTTGCCTGCTGTACTATACCTAGCAGGAATTACATAGATTACATAGGCACATCTCCCACACGGTCCCCTCCCTAACCACTCACCTGTCAACCGCATCCTAGAAGCTGCAAAAAATAAATTTAAAATCACAAACACTGGTCCACATGACAGCCCAGGGGCCCCAGGTCTCTCTCACTCACTGGGGCCCCCAAACCACCATGCGACACCTAGAGGGAAGTGCGGGCAAGCCCTGGACCTCTCACCTCCAGGGAACTCACCCCACCCCGATTTTCAAAATCGCCCTAAAAGCTCTTGTGCAATGACTCCTTATGGGACAGTTCATATTAGCGCGTTTTGTCTGCTTTCCGCTCAGAAGAGCGCTGCCTGCACCATTTTTAGGGTGATTTTGCTTCAATGGAAAGATTAGGAAAAATGCAAAATGCTCACAAAATCACTTTGTGCGGCGATCAGTTCGCACAATCATGAATAAATACATTGTATTTATTCATATCCGCGTGAAAGACTTCACTGTCTGACGGACGTCAGGAAGTGAATAAACAAATCTGCAAAAATGCTTAAAAAAGCGCTTTACAAAAAAAATCGCAGTGCGCTGGTAAGCGCCGGGAGGGGGAAAAAAATCACTCACAAAATCGCAAAACGCTGGCCTCAGCAAATGCGATTTTAGAGGTAAACAAAGCTTTTAAGAGGTTTGGGGGGTGGGCACACTAAGAGAGAGGTATATGGAGGCTGCCATGTTTATTTCCTTTTAAGCAATACCAGTTGCCTGGCTGTCCTGCTGATCCTCTGCCTCTAATACTATTAGCCATAGCCCCTGAACCAGCATGCAGCAGATCAGGTGTTTCAGACTTTAAAGTCAGATCTGACAAGACTAGCTGCATGCTTGTTTCTGGTGTTATTCAGATACTATTGCAGAGAAATAGACCAGCAGGGCTGCCAGGCAACTGGTATTGATTAAAAGGAATTAAATATGGCAGCCTCCGTATACATCTTACTTCAGTTCCCCTTTAAATGTACACAGGACTTGGAACTCAGTAGATATTAAAGCGTACCACAGCAACATATAATTTTGCTGTGTTTAAAAAACTATTTTTTTCTTTCAATTTTTTTAAATCGATTTTCTCAAAAAGTTCAAGGTATTTTTGAAAGAAATTTTTAACTTTGCAATTTTTTTTGTGTAAATACGCATAATTGTGGAATTGTGGAACATAATTACAGCTATGCGCAAAAATATGTGCAAAAAGAATTACGAATTGGCAGGTAATTTTCCATTACGATCTTGCATTGTAATTGTGAATTCTGATGAAATATTATGATTACGGTATGTAGAATTTGAGCTCAGCACTATTTCGTTTTGTTTATAACTGCAAAGGGAGTATAGGCAGCCATACATCTAGAGATGATGGGCAGATTCGGCCAAGAGACAAATCTCACATCGAATCTGATAAGAGAGAAATCTGTCAGTTGGCAGGAAATAAACGTCACTGATATCCACTGAATGATTCTTGTCATTCAAGGACAATCGATCAGAAAACGTTTTATAAACAGTTGTGATGGATAAGGAGTACAGGTTGGTTTGATGATGGTGAAATAATTGCTGTATTAGGACATTTTATTTCTAGTTGTATTTATCTGGTCGCTTGGGCGATTCTTTGCTGAAAAATTCAGCATTTGTGGAAGCCGTGGTGCGCCGACACGATGAGTCTGTGGGTGGCGTAGCGATGCGGCTGAATCGCTAAGGGCCCATTCACACTTAAAAGCGCCAAATTGTAGCCCTTAGCGCTAGTGTTTTGTGTGGGTGATTTTACTGCGATTAGTGCAGCAATATCACTGTACACTCTCGTGATTCAGGGTGATTGCACTTTTATAAGCACTGTATCGCAATCGCTCAAGAATCGCAAGACACAGGAGACCAGGGCTCAAATCGAAACCTGTTCAGTAAACCAGCACCTATTCAGTAAGGAGTCCTCGGGCAAGAATCCCTAACACTGCTATTACCTATAGAGCGCTCCCTAGTGGCTGCAGCTCTGGCACTTTGAGTCTGTCGGGAACAAAGCGCGATATAAGTGTTCTGTGTCTTGTGTAACAGCAGGCGAGGACCGGTGCTGCAGAACGCCAGTTTTAGGCCGCGATGGGGCTGATTGGCACAGCGGTTGTCAGGGACCGGTATATGATTCTGTGTGACTTAGTGTTGGGATGACAGCTCCTCTCCCGGCTCTGACAGGTGCCCCCCCCTCCCTCCCCCTATACAGGTCACCTTCCCAGCCGGGACACCCCAGGGTGCTGCGGAGGGGGAGGGGTCACCCTGCAGCAGCTGCTCCCATCACTCATGTACAGTGACTTCCACACTCTGTAACTGCACTAACACCATCCCTCGTGTGCTGTGATTAGACTGTCAGCTCTTCAGGGCAGGACTGTCTTCATCACTATTATTCTATATCACTGACTTATTCCCCACAGCGCTTTACAGAATTCATCAAACTATTCCTCTGAGGAGCTGACAATCTAATATAACCAAATGCAACTGCCGAGGTCCAGGGGGAGTCAGATAACTTACTAGAACACATTTGGGATGTGGGAGGAAACCAGAGTACCCGGAGGAAACCCATACAAACCCATGAGAATATACAAACTCCATGTAGACAGTGTCCTTGTAGAGTCTCCAACCTGGAACCCCAGTACTGCAAGATGTGATATCCTCACCCCACCCTGCTGGCCCTTGATGGGTTAACCACTTCACTCCAAAGGCAGTTTTTACCGTAACGGACAGGAGCGATTTTCACCTTTCCGTGCTGATCCCTTTCATTTGCCAATAGCTTAATCACTACTAATCACAATAAAATGATCGATATCTTGTTTTTTTCACCACCAATTGGGCTTTTTGGGGTTGATATTTGTTTTCAGTAATTACTTTATTTTCTATGCATTTTAAAGGGAAAAAACAAGGAAAAAAAATAAAAAAATACACTTTTTTTTCCAATTTCATCCCCTATAGTTTTAATATAAACACGGCTACTGTACATAAAACCCACACATTTTATCCGCCCATTTGTCCAGGTTATCACAAGATTTTAATTATGTCCGTAATACAAAGTATGGTGATAAAATAGTATTTGGAAATAAAGGTGTATCTTTTCTGTTCTTTGGTGTTTTTTTTTTTCACTATTTTCACATGCACAGGAATGCGCGGAAGCGCGCATGCGCACAGTGGCAGCAGCACTGTCTGACTTTAAAGGGAAACTTAAGTCAAGTATAAAAAATGAGATTTACTCACCTGGGGCTTCCCTCAGCCCCCAGCAGCCGATCGGTGCCCTCGCAGCCCCTCTCAGATGCTCCTGCACCCGCCGGCGAACACTTCCGGTTTGGCCGTCACCGGCCGACAGGCATGGGAACGCGAGTGATTCTTCGCGTTCCCAGCCTGTATATCGCCCCCTGACGGCCAGGAGGTCACAATAGCAGCATAGGGGCGATATACAGGCTGGGAACGCGAATAATCACTCGCGTTCCCATGCCTGTCGGCCGGTGACGGCCAAACCGGAAGTGTTCGCCGGCGGGTGCAGGAGCATCTGAGAGGGGCTGCGAGGGCACCGATCGGCTGCTGGGGGCTGAGGGAAGCCCCAGGTGAGTAAATCTCATTTTTTATACTTGACTTAAGTTTCCCTTTAAGAGCCATTAAGAGGCTCTAGCAGGATGTTTTTATAAGTCAGCTTGTCATTAAGTGGTTAATTCATATCTTGTATGTATCTATGTAGTGTATAGTGGTGTCTATAATGTGCGTATAGTAGGGTAGCCATGCTGCGGTGGTGTTTATGCTTTGTTCCAATAAAATAATTGGATGGAAACATAGCTCCCAATTATCCCTCTTTCGGAGGGACAGTCCCTCTTTGGGAGCCCTGTCCCTCTGTCCTCCTCATTTGTCCCTCTTTCAGGACTTTGTCCCTCTTTCTACGTAAATATATATATATATATATTTCTCTACTTAAAAAATATGTTTGATTGACTCTAAACTTTATTCCCATCCGTTACATTGATATATTACTAATTTTAAAATGTTACTATGAAGGAAAATGAACCAGGATAGAAAGGACCAGTGTGGTTTGAATTATAAAACAACATATTTTTCTTATGAAATCTTTATGGTATGTGTGACTAGGGTGTGTGTCAGGGGCATGATCAGGGGTGTGGCAGGGGCGTGGCTTAAGTGTCCCTGTTTCTCATCTCAAAAAGTTGGGAGGTATGTGGAAAGGTTGCAGAATCGAGTGATGTATGGGTACCCTTGTATTCGGCTGCTAACCATTGTGGGCTGCTTACCTCCTGTGCAGTGTTGCCAACTCATCCCTTTAATTACTGACACGTATGAATTATACAGGTTTTGTGGCTAGGTAGATGGAGTTAAGCCACTGATTATGTGTATATAGCCCCAGAACCTGTATAACTTAGATGTGTCAGTAATTAAAGGGATGAGTTGGCAACACTGCTCCTGTGTAGTATAAGGCAGGAAGTGATCGCAGCCAATCAGAGCCTCACAAATCTCTCAACAGATCAAACAGGTCACATGCTCCCTCATGATACACACTGCAGATATAACTCAGCCCTGGCCAGATATCCAGCAGCGATGTGCAGAGCAGCAGTACCTCAGTGTGACCAGCAGAGGGCGCATATCTCACATACATCCTCAGCAGGAGGGTCAGCAGACAGACAAGTAACCCCTTCACCGCTGCATCAGGCTAATATTCTGCAAGAGGGCATATATGAAACCTATACGTTGTGTAATGCATATATATCATTAAAATACAGGATAATATGGTAACTGTACAGTGTGCTGCATAAAGATATTATGTATACAGGATTAGTGATGTAGCGCACATCAAATTTTCAATACACGAGCACAAATTTACTGCAAGTGTTTATGAACCGGCAGTTCGCAGGTGATCTTCCAAACTTTCAGGGCATCTCTGCAGCCCCAATTTCTTTTAAAAAGGTGAAAAAGGTATCTAAAACCCGGACAGTGGCACGGCGGAGGAGGATCGACTGCGACATAGTCGCCCAAAAATACATCATTTGTGCAAATGCTTTTTTAATGGTTATTTTTTAACATGTAATAGCCACTGACTTCATAGCAAAGCCCCCGTATGTGCTAGGAACACCAGATTTGCAGAGTATGTTAAAGAGACTCCGAACAGTAAATACAATCAAAATCTGAACTTACCTGGGGCTTTCTCCAGCCCACCGTAGGTCGGGAGGTCCCTCGGCGTCCTTCTGTCTCTTCTCCCAGGCCCTGCTCAAAAATGGCTCCTGGCGACACTGGGCCCTAGTGTCGGGCTCCTCTTCCGGAAAGATGACATAAGTCGTCACCACGGCGGTCGCCTCGCATCATCACGGCGGGCGGTGTGACAGTACTGCACATACACGGTTTAATCGCGCATGCGCCATACTGTCACACCGCCCGCCGCGATGATGCGAGGCGACCGCCGTGGTGACGACTTATGTCATCTTTCCGGAAGAGGAGCCCGACACTCGGTCCCAGTGTCACCGGGAGCTATTTCTGAGCAGGGCCTGGGAGAAGAGACAGAAGGACGCCGAGGGACCTCCCGACCTACGGTGGGCTGGAGAAAGCCCCAGGTAAGTTCAGAATTTGATTGTATTTACTGTTCGGAGTCCCTTTAAGGAGGACAGTGGGAACAAGAGGAAAAACTAGTTTTCAAAAAGACCTTGTCGTTTTTGAGAAAATCTATGTCAAACTTAGAGGAAAAAAGTCTATTTTTATATGCGGTAAGATGACAGATAATGTATCAACAGGTGTATAAATGTATTTTTTTTTTAATATTTTCGGAGTGTGGGAAATAAAAAAAAATGGAGGGTCCCCCCTCCCGCACCTCTTTAACCCCTTGTCCCCCATGAATGCTGGGATGCAGAATGCGGAGCCCCAGCCGCGTGGGGCTTCGCACCCTGAGCTATACCAGCCCGCATGGTCCATGGTATGGGGGGCACTGGGGGGGGGGGGGAGGTCAAGCCTTCCCCTCCTCCACGGAGCCCTTGTCCAATCCATGGACAAGGGGCTCTCCCCCAACTCCGATGCCCCAGGAGGAGGTGGGGGCTGAAGATGCCCTGGGCAGGGTTTCATGGTGGCATCTGGGAGCTGCCTTTAAGAAGGGGACCCCCCAGATTCCCGCCTGCCTCCCAGGAGAAATGAGTATAGCCCCTTACTCATTTCCACAAAGAGATACCTGTAAATTAAATAAAAACACAACAACAAAATAAAAAAAACACAAGTCCTTTATTAATCTTAATTAACGTACTCCAATATCAATAGGTGGATTCCCATTGGTTTGTTAATAGACCAATGGGGAACCTTGGAGCCAAATTAAAAGATGCTTTTGGCTCGAGCTATATTTAGCATAGCTAGAGCTCCGCCCCATCCTCCTGCATGGCTTTGCACTCCTCCCCACCCACCGCACCTATAGCTCCCACCCACGTTGGCACCCTGGAGCACCCACAGCATTACAATTAACTGCTAAGTCGTCGGCCATTGACTTTAATGTCAAAAATGTGAACACAATTTTTTTTCCAACAAAAAATGTACGTTAAATGCGACCAGCAAACCAAGTTCGCCAGGAAGTGTCCACCGGGGAACTGTTCGGACCATCTCTATACAGCAGGGGTCCCCAACCTTTTTAAGCCCGGGGCCCACTATCCCAACCAAACTTTTCTCTGCGGGGCGTGGTTAGTGGCGGTGGCAGCCCCCCTCTTTTCCCTGATTTTGAGTGTAGTATATAGGTAAGTAGGTAACTAGGTATAGTTGCCCCCAGTAAAGGTAGCTAACACAGTTGTGCCTGTATAGGGACTATAGTTGCCTCAGCATAGTTAGTTATGTAGTATAGTTACCCCAATATAGTTAGTATAGTTACTGCAGTGTAGCCAGTACAGTTAGCCCAGTATAGCAAGTACAGTTAGCCCAGTATAGCAAGTACAGTTAGCCCAGTATACCAACCCCAGTGTGCCCAGTATACCAACCCCAGTGTAGCCAGTACAGTTAGCCCAGTGTAGCCAGTACAGTTAGCCCAGTGTAGCCAGTACAGTTAGCCCAGTGTAGCCAGTATAGTTAGCCCAGTGTAGCCAGTACAGTTAGCCCAGTGTAGCCAGTACAGTTAGCCCAGTGTAGCCAGTACAGTTAGCCCAGTGTAGCCAGTACAGTTAGCCCAGTGTAGCCAGTACAGTTAGCCCAGTACAGTTAGCCCAGTGTAGCCAGTACAGTTAGCCCAGTACAGTTAGCCCAGTGTAGCCAGTAGTTACCCCAGTATAGCTGCCCCAGTGTAGCTAGCAGAGGTGCCCTCTCCCCCCCACGGGTCGCCGCTCCTGTTACCTTATGAGCAGGCGTCCGCTTCCTTCCTTATATTCCTCCAGCCTCGGCTCTCCTCTTCGCAGCATGTCATATTACAGCAGCGCTTCCTGCGCGGCTGCTGTAAGGAGGGAAGGAGGTGGGGTAGCGGCTTCCTGTAGCGGCGATACGCATCACCATTACCATGGGAACCGCTGTCCCGGCTCCCTTGGCTCCTTAGAGCAGCCGTGCAGGAAGTGCTGCTGTAATACGAGATGCTGCGAAGAGGAGAGCCGCGGCTGAAGGAATATAAGGAAGGAAGCGGTGCCCGCTCATAAGGTAACAGGAGTGGCGGCCGCAGGGGGAGAGGGAGAAGCTGCGGCCCCCCAGAAATCTGCCCGAGGATCCCCAGGGGGCCACGGCCCCCAGGTTGGGGACCCATGCTATACAGGAATCAGGATTCTGTGATGTCTGTATAGCGTATGATATATGGTTACTGCATTGTATGTTACAGACATTATACTGTGATCAGGGCCGGTTCAAGTAACAATTGGGCCCTAGGGCAAAATTAACCTGGGGGTCCCCAACAGACATCCCCGACCAAAAAGCATCATTAGAGGCCCTTTGCTGCAGCCAAATTTCCCTCCTGGGCCCCTGAGCTGGCTGCTGACCCTCCCCCAATCACCTCCCAACTTAACAGACTCTGCAGAGTCCCTGGGGAGCAACAGTTAAGATGGGGAGGGACACCTTGGGGGCCCCAACAGGCTCTGGGGCCCTGGGGCAATTGCCTATTTTTTCCTATGGTAGCTCCGGCCCTGACTGTGATATCTGTACAGTGCAATACATATGGAAAATGTACTTACATGTGTATACAGGGCACGATGATATTTAGGTATGGATAATGCTTACACAGGGTATTCATACATACTGTATAGGCAGTGGTCTCTATATAGTGAGACGTATATACATAATTTTTATACGGGTTGAAGCAATATAATAAACCAATTTACTGTATATATCTTATCGTTCAGTATTTGTCACATGACTCACTTGAGGCGTCCTGCTTCCAGGAACCCTTTTCCCTCTCCAAGGAGGTTATTGGTGAGTGACTTCCTTCCTTTGCCTGGCTCTTGGCTGACCCTTGCCTTCACACGATGTTAGATCTCGCCATTGGTAAGGCTAGGCTGCCTACCAACTCCTCATCCACATGACTTAATTTCAGTTTATCGCCCGGAGGAGGCATCTCTGTACACCTAAAAAAAAGAAGATGCAGTTTCAGTGGTGGGAGAAAGATTCAGTGAACCTGCCTTTTTGTGAGCCTGATGGGCTTTCCACCCAGCTCTGTGGTGGATTCTCATGTGGCCACTCATGCAGGTTCTGCAGGGCAGCTTAATGTTTCTTCTGGCAGGTCTTGAGGATGTCCATGGATTGGTCAGTAGTCAAGGATGTAAAGGCTGACCAGCTGGCAGAGGTACGGCTCTGATTGGGCGCCCAGTTCCCTCTCCCGGGCTGTCCCACCTGTAACTCCTTCCCTTTCTCCTCATCCTGCTTGTAGCTGTATCCAGGGGCATAGCAATAGGGGTTGCAGAGGTAGCCACCGCATCGGGGCCCTTGGGTTAGAGGGGCCCTGTGGCACCCGCCCTCAACCACAGTATTAGCTCTTTATTGGTCCTTTGCTGATAATAATCACTTCTATAGATGATTAGAATAGTAGTGATCAGTAACACGCTGCTTCCCACCCCCTTCTTGCACCTCTGACACTGTAGTTGCCATTGGCAGGGATTGCTATGTATAGAGTGCTTGGGGGTAATCAGTAACAAGCTGCTCCCCATCCCCTTCTTGCACCTCTGACACTGTAGTTGCCATTGGCAGGGATTGCTATGTATAGAGTGCTTGGGGGTAATCAGTAACAAGCTGCTCCCCGCCCTCTTCTTGCACCTCTGACACTGTACTTGCCATTGGCAGGGATTGCTATGTATAGAGTGCTTGGGGGTAATCAGTAACAAGCTGCTCCTCATTCCCATCTTGTACCTCTGACACTGTAGTTGCCATTGGCAGGGATTGCTATGTATAGAGTGCTTGGGGGGTAATCAGTAACAAGCTGTTCCCCATCCCCTTCTTGCACCTCTGACACTGTAGTTGCCATTGGCAGGGATTGCTATGTATAGAGTGCTTGGGGGTAATCAGTAACAAGCTGCTCCCCATCCCCTTCTTGCACCTCTGACACTGTAGTTGCCATTGGCAGGGATTGCTATGTATAGAGTGCTTGGGGGGTAATCAGTAACAAGCTGCTCCCCACCCCCTTCTTGCACCTCTGACACTGTAGTTGCCATTGGCAGGGATTGCTATGTATAGAGTGCTTGGGGGGTAATCAGTAACAAGCTGTTCCCCATCCCCTTCTTGCACCTCTGACACTGTAGTTGCCATTGGCAGGGATTGCTATGTATAGAGTGCTTGGGGGGTAATCAGTAACAAGCTGTTCCCCATCCCCTTCTTGCACCTCTGACACTGTAGTTGCCATTGGCAGGGATTGCTATGTATAGAGTGCTTGGGGGGTAATCAGTAACAAGCTGTTCCCCATCCCCTTCTTGCACCTCTGACACTGTAGTTGCCATTGGCAGGGATTGCTATGTATAGAGTGCTTGGGGGGTAATCAGTAACAAGCTGTTCCCCATCCCCCTCTTGTACCTCTGACACTGTAGTTGCCATTGGCAGGGATTGCTATGTATAGAGTGCATGGGGGTAATCAGTAACAAGCTGCTCCCCATCCCCCTCTTGCACCTCTGACACTGTAGTTGCCATTGGCAGGGATTGCTATGTATAGAGTGCTTGGGGGTAATCAGTAACAAGCTGTTCCCCATCCCCTTCTTGCACCTCTGACACTGTAGTTGCCATTGGCAGGGATTGCTATGTATAGAGTGCTTGGGGGGTAATCAGTAACAAGCTGTTCCCCATCCCCTTCTTGCACCTCTGACACTGTAGTTGCCATTGGCAGGGATTGCTATGTATAGAGTGCTTGGGGGGTAATCAGTAACAAGCTGTTCCCCATCCCCTTCTTGCACCTCTGACACTGTAGTTGCCATTGGCAGGGATTGCTATGTATAGAGTGCTTGGGGGTAATCAGTAACAAGCTGTTCCCCATCCCCTTCTTGCACCTCTGACACTGTAGTTGCCATTGGCAGGGATTGCTATGTATAGAGTGCTTGGGGGGTAATCAGTAACAAGCTGTTCCCCATCCCCTTCTTGCACCTCTGACACTGTAGTTGCCATTGGCAGGGATTGCTATGTATAGAGTGCTTGGGGGGTAATCAGTAACAAGCTGTTCCCCATCCCCTTCTTGTACCTCTGACACTGTAGTTGCCATTGGCAGGGATTGCTATGTATAGAGTGCATGGGGGTAATCAGTAACAAGCTGCTCCCCATCCCCCTCTTGCACCTCTGACACTGTAGTTGCCATTGGCAGGGATTGCTATGTATAGAGTGCTTGGGGGTAATCAGTAACAAGCTGTTCCCCATCCCCTTCTTGCACCTCTGACACTGTAGTTGCCATTGGCAGGGATTGCTATGTATAGAGTGCTTGGGGGGTAATCAGTAACAAGCTGTTCCCCATCCCCTTCTTGCACCTCTGACACTGTAGTTGCCATTGGCAGGGATTGCTATGTATAGAGTGCTTGGGGGTAATCAGTAACATACTGCTCCCCACCCCCTTCTTGCACCTCTGACACTGTAGTTGCCATTGGCAGGGATTGTTATGTATAGAGTGCTTGGGGGTAATCAGTAACAAGCTGCTCCCCACCCCCTTCTTGCACCTCTGACACTGTAGGTGCCATTGGCAGGGATTGCTATGTATAGAGTGCTTGGTGGTAATCAGTAACACGCTGCTCCCCACCCCCTTCTTGCAGCTCTGACACTGTAGTTGCCATTGGCAGGGATTGCTATGTATAGAGTGCTTGGTGGTAATCAGTAACACGCTGCTCCCCACCCCCTTCTTGCAGCTCTGACACTGTAGTTGCCATTGGCAGGGATTGTTATGTATAGAGTGCTTGGGGGTAATCAGTAACAAGCTGCTCCCCATCCCCTTCTTGCACCTCTGACACTGTAGTTGCCATTGGCAGGGATTGCTGTGTATAGAGTGCTTGGGGGTAATCAGTAACAAGCTGCTCCCCATCCCCTTCTTGCACCTCTGACACTGTAGTTGCCATTGGCAGGGATTGCTATGTATAGAGTGCTTGGGGGTAATCAGTAACAAGCTCCTCCCCATCCCCTTCTTGCACCTCTGACACTGTAGTTGCCATTGGCAGGGATTGTTATGTATAGAGTGCTTGGGGGTAATCAGTAACAAGCTGCTCCCCATCCCCTTCTTGTACCTCTGACACTGTAGTTGCCATTGGCAGGGATTGCTATGTATATAGAGTGCTTGGGGGTAATCAGTAACAAGCTGCTCCCCGCCCCCTTCTTGCACCTCTGACACTGTAGTTGCCATTGGCAGGGATTGCTATGTATAGAGTGCTTGGGTGTAATCAGTAACAAGCTGCTCCCCATCCCCTTCTTGCACCTCTGACACTGTAGTTGCCATTGGCAGGGATTGCTATGTATAGAGTGCTTGGGGGTAATCAGTAACAAGCTGCTCCCCATCCCCTTCTTGCACCTCTGACACTGTAGTTGCCATTGGCAGGGATTGCTATGTATAGAGTGCTTGGGGGTAATCAGTAACAAGCTGCTCCCCATCCCCTTCTTGCACCTCTGACACTGTAGTTGCCATTGGCAGGGATTGCTATGTATAGAGTGCTTGGGGGGTAATCAGTAACAAGCTGTTCCCCATCCCCTTCTTGCACCTCTGACACTGTAGTTGCCATTGGCAGGGATTGCTATGTATAGAGTGCTTGGGGGTAATCAGTAACAAGCTGCTTCCCACCCCCTTCTTGCACCTCTGACACTGTAGTTGTCCTTGATTGGTTTTGGTGCGCCGTATCAATTGTTATGTATAGAGAGCTTGGGGGGCCCCAATGCTAAACTTGCACTGGGGCCCACAGCTTCTTAGCTATGCCACGGGCTGTACCCATCAGTGCTTCACATCAGCAAAACTAATGTAGTCCACCCAAAGCACATTCTTGTGTTCTGAATGCCATAGACTAACAATACTCTAAACTGCTGAGTTCTGCCAATCTCCACAACAAGGCAAAGTTCAGATTCTGTCCTTTTCCATTTTTATTCATTTTGGGCCAAACCACCAATTTCAACCCCTCAAAAAAACAACAACTAAAAAATGATACAACTAGCTGAGTATTCAGGAGGGCAGCCACTAGGGATGGATAGACAGCCAAATTCAAAATGGTGTTTTCCAGTAAAAAAATGAGTTTAAAAAGGTACATAATGTCAGCTTGTGTTTCACGGCACTTAACAGAGAACATAAAACCATTCATATTACTTGCCTCTGCTCAGTGCCACTCGTGGGCCAATGTCCCAACCGCAAGCCACGGAGAATCTGGGCAGAGCCAAGTAACTTGTCAGCAGCTTTTTGGGCTTGTTGGAGGAAAGACAACCAAACATGGCGACCGAGAGCGTACAATCTCCATGGAGTCTTCCAGAGAGGATTCTGGGAATGGGAAACTAGAGGCAAAAGTGCTTCTAACCACTGAGCCAAATGACCACACGACCCAGGCCACGACCACAAACCCCTCTGCCACCAAATAGCCAATTACGGGCCTGGTTTACTGAGGCTGGCTACACATGTATCAATCATTCTGTCCGATTTTAGCTCTTTACAACATTCTTTTGATCACCAAGCTCCACATCGCTTCGTTTCAATCTCGTCTCCATGGATTTCTGCTGGAATCTAATCAAGAGGAAATGGGAAATGTTCCAGGGAATCAATAACTACCCGACCGGTTTCTGTTAGAAGAGGGGTCAGTTACTTGCCATCAGGGAATCAATAACTACCCGACCGGTTTCTGTTAGGGGAGGGGTCAGTTACTTGCTGTCAGGGAATCAATAACTACCAGACTGGTTTCTGTTAAGGAAGGGGTCAGTTACTTGCCATCAGGGAATCAATAACTACCCGACCGGTTTGTGTTAGGGGAGAGGTCAGTTACTTAATGTCAGGGAATCAATAACTACCCGACCGGTTTGTCTTAGGGGAGGGGTCAGTTACTTGCTGTCAGGGAATCAATAACTACCAGACTGGTTTCTGTTAAGGAAGGGGTCAGTTACTTGCCTGCAGGGAATTAATAACTACCCGACCGGTTTCTGTTAGGGGAGGGGTCAGTTACTTGCCGTCAGGGAATCAATAACTACCCGACCAGTTTGTGTTAGGGGAGGGGTCAGTCACTTGCAGTCATGCTCATTAGTAAACCAATGAATTGCCAGCTACACAAACCTCCAGAGATCTCCAGGTACCTGTGGAGGGGATATCACAGGTAAGCCCCCATTTCTGGAGTGGGCTTAAATAATAGCGTGCTATTACATAGTAGGAATCACAGTTCTGGCCTGGGCATAAATGGTCATAATAGAGACCTCTAAAACTGACTAAATTTGTCTTTAATTCAAGTGTTTGCAGGCTCACGCAGACACCCACTGCCCGGGTAATCAGAGGCGTACCTGCTGGGGTGCAGGTATGGCATGTGCCATGGGCACCTCTTACTGGGGGCACAGCTCTGTAGCATCCTTGGTGTTCTTCATACAGATACTAGTTTTTATCTGGGGACATTCTGCTGCCTGGTTACATCTTTTGGGGACCAGCTGCCTAGCCGTTATTTGGGGATACGTATAGGCTGACCTATTGCGATACTCTTATAGGCCATGTTTCACTTCAACTTGGACACAACCGATTCAGCCGAGACTACACATTAAAATGTTTGGAGGAGGGGCACCCCTCCTCCCTGGGGGGCGAATTTCAATTGCTGCTTTCCCTAGATACGCCTCTGCGGGTAATTCCCACACTGTCATCTGATCCGATATGACCCAGATGTGGGGCGGGGAAAATACTAACTACTTAACCCTTTTCGAATCCTATGTCAAACTGTGTTTGACATATATATATGTTTACCTATACCTATGTATATATAGGTAAGCAAAATGGCTGCTAAGCTCCACCTTGTGGTGCAAAAACACAAAATTACACTGGCGTACATTCAAGTAGGCGGAGCTACTCTGTGGGAGTTTATGCTGGCCCCACCCCCTTCCCCTGCAGGGTCACCTCCTCATTGTAAAGTGAGGAGGTACAGACCATCTGGATCCCTGCCACTGCAGCATTTTTGCAATCACCTATGTCCCCCCAGCATTATGGGGGAAAAAAAATAAGTTGTGGGGAGGGGGGTAGATGAGGGTGATTGCGAAAATAGAAATGGAAGGGTTAATACTATAGCTGACATTGGCTAATATATCCAGTCTACAAGTATCCGGATCACTATTGTCTACTTACTGGGGAGGTTTGGAGTCCCCTGGTGACTTTTTTAGTAAAACTAGTTCTCTAGTGACCTCCAGCCCCGGAGACCCCCATAAGTCGGGCTACTTATACTGTAAAAGACATCACTGTTTACCAGTGGGGAAAAGTACTTTTTTGGATCCTTGGATAGTATCCTCCCCATCTTTATATCTCGACCCTGATAGCATTTGGTGGAGTGCTGCGGCCACGCTGCGATCATAAAGTCGTCAGACGTCAGCGCGGCAATAATTGACATTGTATAGAGTGACAGTGACAAGACGTGGAGCGTTCGCAGCTTGTAATTCAGCGTAATGCGATGCCCCTCGGCTTGTCGTGTGACGCTCATCACATCGTACAGTATAAATAGAGGTGGTGGTCTGGCCTGGGCTGGTCACCCGGATCAGATGCTTAATGGTTGTGACCTCTCCCCCAGCGTCAGCAGAATGGAGGCAGCCGGGTGATTTATGGCTGCAGGAGATTCTGTCAGACATCAGAGAGACCCTTGGCCTGCAGATGGGGAGACCCCTCTCTTCTCCTCAGTATTATCTATACATGCTGTGCCTGCAGGGGGCATACACAGGAGGAGACCCCCTAAAGCCTGGTACACATTTCCAATTATGATTGGCCAATCGCTGATCAATTTTACCATCTCCACGTAGTATGAGGGTTTCCCTACACAATCTGCTTGTAGTTTTCAATATTCGTTGACCCTCATACCACATGGGGGTGGAAAAATTGGTCAGGGATTGGCCAACTATAGTTGAAAGTGTGTACCAGGGTTTTCTGCCGGGGATGCAGACAGAAAGAAAAACCCGAGCCAAAGCTAAACAAAACATTTTAATCAGAGTTCTGCTTTATGTAAGAAAAACCTTTGAGCCTGGTACACACCTTCAATTATGATTGGCCAATCACTGACCAATTTTACGTCCTCCATTTAGTAGGAGGGTCAACAGATATTGAATGCTATGAGCAGATTGTGCAGGTAAACTCTCATACTGCATGGAGGGGGTAAAATTGGTCAATGATTGGACAATCATAATTGAAGGTGTGTACCAAGCTTTAGTTCTGGAGCCTACTGGCAGCACTTTTGTGATCGACAAAGGGCTGCAACAGTGGAACACTAAGGGGGGAGGTACCACTTGCAGCGTTGCAAACGTGGAGCGATTGCAAATTGTGGGACTTCTGCGATTCGGACATCGCGGGCGCTTTGCGATCTTTCACAAAGCAACGATAATGGGTCTCAGGCCATTACTGTATACATCGACTGCAGTATAGTATGCTTCTTCTCCTCCCTGGATTCAGCTGGTGGGCTGGTCATCAGACGTAACCATGTGACGCACAAAGTTGTAAGAGTGGTAGGTATCAGGCTACATTTTCCAGCATCCCTGCAGTGCCATGTTTCTACGCAAGAGAGCAGGACTTGTATTTCAGAGGAACTCGTCAAGCAGCAATTGGAAGTGTTGTGGACGATGTGAGTGCTACATACTAAATAGTAATAATAATAATAGTAATTGTAAAGCAGAGCACACACCATGCAATTTCTGTAAAAATTCTAACTAAGCGAATGATCAGACCGATTACCTGTAGAAGTAAGCAAGCATACACATATATGCAATTTTGTCAAATTCTGATCAGATATCGATTGAAAATGAATAGAAAGGACATCCGCACGGAACAACAGCCAATATTTCGATCAATATAGCCAGTATTCTGAACTACATTTACCAGCTTGTCTGATCTGCTTCTAATCACAGGATTGAAGCCCAATGAAGGCTGTAAAGCCGAAAGCTTACTTACTCTTATTCTTTAAGTTAGCCAATAAATGGTATCATCCTGATACAAAACTTCTTGCTTTTACTGTTGGCTAACACGATATAATACCCTACGGCTACACCAATCGAGGAAGAGATCAATTTCGAGGTTGCTGTGGTAGTCAGTAAGTAAGTAGTATATTTTTTTTGTGCCCAATCCAATAACTTTCTCAAATTGGAAACAGAATCAAAAGTAAAAATTGCACGGTGTGTACCCACCACGACGTCTCAGTAATATTCCTGGTATAGCTGAATTATCTGCGGCTATTATTTGCATCAGACGAATATTGATCAGCGGTCAGAGGAAACGCTTCTCTATGACGCAATCAGCGAACAAACGCCTCGCGCTGAGCGCTTCCAGATGTTGCCGCCGATCGCAGACTGTTGGACGCAGAATTGTTGTTAAGAGTTTTGGAGAAACGTAGCGAAATAATTGCTTCATTGTCTAATAGAAAAATACTCAGAATAAAGGGGGGGGGGGGTGTGTGTAGGGGACTGTGGGTCATCGGAGGATTCGCCCCCAGCTGGAGGGAGAGGGGAAGCCAAAAATAACCTCCAGCAGACTGGTGAGCAGATAGTAAACAAATTCCTCATCGCTCAGCCCTGCTAGACAGCAAAGGGAGCTCCGCTCACACCTGTTCCTGGCATTGCTGGGGGGGGGGGGAAGCTGACCGTTATCACTCTAACTTCCTGCTGAAACTTCCTGCTGTTTTTTATATTGTATTTTTTTTCCATTAAACATTTTATTTGGGTACTTTTGGGTGTGGGAGTTAAACAGTTAATTTTAAATGTAATAATGTTGATCTATTTTATTAAAAAATGTATGCAGATGTAGTTTTACTATTTTTTCTTCCTGGGAGAGAGAACTAGGAGGACGTGAAACTGTTTTTCTGCTAAGAAAGAACGCAGCCTCTGATAAGAAGCCGCCTTTTTTTCTGCCGGGGACTTAGATCGATGATTGGGAACTATATACCAATTCGTTGATCTCTGAGCTAACAGGGGGCGGCACGGGAGCGCGCAGCCGCCCAGCAGCTGCCGCCTGGACATGACAATCAAGTCCAGGCGGCAGGAATGGTTAATATAGATGCATTTGCTGGGACCTGAGGACTGAGTTTACTATATTTTTACCACATTAGAGTTTACTATAACGACATTCTGCTGTATTGGAATGTACTGCAGCCGAGAGCACAGTGTGACCTTATCATCCTCTGTGATTCTTTACAAGACCACATTGTAACCCAGCCATCCCTGTGTCTCCTTCATAGGACGCATTGATTTCTGTTTATCAATTAAAATAAATCAACCAAGTTCAATACAGCTACACTTTATTATAATTCTACCTAACGATCACTTTTCTATACAGGTGAAACGCGAAAAATTACAATATGGTGCAAAAGTCCATTTATTTCAGTAATTCAACTCAAATGTGGAAACTAATATCTGGAACAGGAGCCCTTTACAGCTGTTTTGGATGAATTCGCTGATTAGAGTCTGACACTTTGAGCCGAGAATATTGAACATTCACAATAGTCTAATGGTCTGAGATTCTGATTTGGGGATCTCATAAGCTGTAATCCATAATCATCAACATTATAACAAATAAAGGCCTGAGATATCTCACTTTGCAGGTAATGAGTCTATTTCATATTATATTACTTTCACTTTTTAAGTTGAATTACTGAATGAAATGGACTTTTGCACCATATTAAATTTTTTTTAGTTTAATCTATTCCAGCTGCTCTCCAGTCTTGATAAATCAGAACCACCAACCTTAACCCCACCCAGCTCTCCTCATGCAAGTCTCCAGGTCTTCTCTGTGGCTGCACCTATTCTGTAGCATTCTCTCTCTTAAGGTGGCCACACACGATATAATAAAATGTTTCGATTTTACAGTAGTTCGATAAAAACGATCGTATCTATTTTTTCATTCGACTGAAACATCCGATCGGATTTCCCGTTTTTTTTATTTAGGCCTCTTGCACACTGCAAGCGATTCAGATTCAGATTCCGCTTTTTAATCAGTTTTTACATCCGATTCCGATTTGCAGTTTGCTCCCTGCACACTGCAAATCGGAATCTGAATGGGATGTAAAAACAGATTAAAAAGCGGAATCTGAATCGGAATCGCCTGCAGTGTGCAAGAGGCCTTAAATCGATCCGGAATGCCAGATATTTCTCTTCAATTTCTACTAAAGATTGTATGGTGTGTGTTGGATTGTTAATTTATTAATATACACACACTAGCAATTTTCTCTTTTGGAGTTTCCAATCATTTTTATCATAATTGAGGACAAAATTGAACATACGTGTGTGGTACATTGGTCATATTTTTGAAATGTTACAATCAGTCAGATAAATAGATTGCAATTCTTAAATTGAACAGATATTTAAAAAATTGTATGGTGTGTGGCCACCTTTATCCTTTGATGAGTATTCCTACCAATAACCCATCCAGACAGGCCTCAAATCTTTAACTTAAAGAGACACTGAAGCGAAAAAAAATATGATATAATGAATTGGTTGTGTACTATGAATAATTACTAGAAGATTAGCAGCAAAGAAAATATTCTCATACTTTTATTTTCAGGTATATAGTGTGTTTTCTAACATTGCATCATTCTATAATATGTGCAGATTACACAACACTCTGCATTCAAAATGAGTCTTTCAGAGCAGTCTGTGAACTAATGACCTCTCCTCTGGCAGAGAAAAAGTAAATAGTTGAATAACACTTGAGATAATAAAAGTCAGATAACAGCCCTCTCCACGACTTTGAAAGTCGCAGAGCTTCATTGCTTTTTTGCATAGAGATAACAACTGGAGTTTCTTAACTCTTCCTGTACTGGAAACAATTAGACTGATGTATCTGATCTTAATGTTTTATTTCTTAGCTGTACTACACATACAAATCATAATATCATAATTTTTTTTTCGCTTCAGTGTCTCTTTAAAGGACAACTGAAGCGAACGGG
Organism: Hyperolius riggenbachi; assembly: GCF_040937935.1. Taxonomy (NCBI): domain Eukaryota; kingdom Metazoa; phylum Chordata; class Amphibia; order Anura; family Hyperoliidae; genus Hyperolius; species Hyperolius riggenbachi. Next base: position 565,718,205 of record NC_090647.1, read on the forward strand.
ATATGGAGGCTGCCATAATTATTTCCTGCTAAACAATACCATTTCCCTGGCAGTCCTGTTGATCTATTTGGCTGCAGTACTTTCTGAATCACACCAGAAACAAGCATGCAGCTAATCTTGTCAGATCTGACAGTAATATCAGAAACACCTGATCTTCATCTTAAAATGTAAACTGTGTTAGGTTTGACCAACTATTATTGATTCCACTAAATAAATTATTATATATAGTATTTTAAATGAATGTAAAGGTTGCCACACACGATACAATAAAATGATCCGATTTTACGTTAATTCGATAAAAACGATCTCCCAAAAAAATCGAAAGCTTTTTTTTCTACTGAAAAATCAGAATGGATTTCCCGTTTTCTTTGATTTTAATCTATCCGGAATGCCAGATATTTTTCTTCAATCTTTCTAAAGATTGTATGGTATGTGTTAGATTGTCCAATTATTAATATACACACCCTAGCAATTTTGTCAGTTTCCAATCATTTTTATTATAATTGGGGAAAAATTGAACATAGCTGTGTGGGTACATTGGTCATATTTTTAAAATGTTACAATCAGTTTGAAAAATGTATTGCAATTCTTAAATTGAACAGATATTTAAAAAATTGTATGGAGTGTGGCCACCTTAAAAAAGATAATACATATGGTGATAATAATTGTGAGTGAACCTGTTGTTAGAGAGTGTAGGTGGAAAGTCTATTGTTTTCAATCAGATGGTCGCAGACTCCCAGTCTAGCAGAGATGGGAGTAGAGCTAATGTAAGTGAATAGATGAGATGTTATGAAGGAGCGCTGCCTGTCCCACATACTAATATGGCTGCCTCTGTGTCAGTCAGTAACTTCTATGGAAATACGTTTTTAAGAAAGATCAATTGTTTTGTTTTATTCGCATTAAAGAGGCCCTGTAGTGACATATAGCAGAATGCAGTAAAGAGGCCCTGTAGTGACATATAGCAGAATGCAGTAAAGAGGCCCTGTAGTGACATATATCAGAATGCAGTAAAGAGGCCCTGTAGTGACATATAGCAGAATGCAGTACAGAGGCCCTATAGTGACATATAGCAGAATGCAGTAAAGAGGCCCTGTAGTGACATATAGTAGGATGCAGTAAAGAGGCCCTGTAGTGACATAGAGCAGAATGCAGTAAAGAGGCCCTGTAGTGACATATAGCAGAATGCAGTAAAGAGGCCCTATAGTGACATATAGCAGAATGCAGTACAGAGGCCCTATAGTGACATATAGCAGAATGCAGTACAGAGGCCCTGTAGTGACGTATAGTAGAATGCAGTAAAGAGCCCCTGTAGTGACATATAGCAGAATGCAGTACAGAGGCCCTATAGTGACATATAGCAGAATGCAGTAAAGAGGCCCTGTAGTGACATTTAGCAGAATGCAGTAAAGAGGCCCTGTAGTGACATATAGCAGAATGCAGTAAAGAGGCCCTGTAGTGACATATAGCAGAATGCAGTACAGAGGCCCTATAGTGACATATAGCAGAATGCAGTACAGAGGCCCTATAGTGACATATAGCAGAATGCAGTAAAGAGGCCCTGTAGTGACATATAGCAGAATGCAGTAAAGAGGCCCTATAGTGACATATAGCAGAATGCAGTAAAGAGGCCCTGTAGTGACATATAGCAGAATGCAGTACAGAGGCCCTATAGTGACATATAGCAGAATGCAGTACAGAGGCCCTGTAGTGACATATAGTAGAATGCAGTAAAGAGCCCCTGTAGTGACATATAGCAGAATGCAGTACAGAGGCCCTATAGTGACATATAGCAGAATGCAGTAAAGAGGCCCTGTAGTGACATTTAGCAGAATGCAGTAAAGAGGCCCTGTAGTGACATATAGCAGAATGCAGTAAAGAGGCCCTGTAGTGACATATAGCAGAATGCAGTAAAGAGGCCCTGTAGTGACATATAGCAGAATGCAGTAAAGAGGCCCTGTAGTGACATGTAGCAGAATGCAGTAAAGAGGCCCTGTAGTAACATATAGCAGAATGCAGTAAAGAGGTCCTGTAGTGACATATAGTAGAATGCAGTAAATTATTAATTTACCCACTTTTATGGTCATTTTTCCTGGCTTATATCGCTGTATATGGGTATATGATCCCACCCTCCCAGTGATTTTTTGCCTAGGCTGATTAGCTATGTGGAATTATTCTCCCAGAGCACTCTGGGAAGCCAGGCATTATTTTCACTGGCTTCAGAATTCTCAGAAACAACCATTCCACAGTGATCACCTGCCAGCAGTAAAGATGTCACCATGTGATAAATTTAAAAATATAAATCAGGGAGAGGAAAGATTGTTCAATGGGCAAACACTGATTAAATCATTTAGAAATTAATATTGTAATAAAAAAAAAAAGAATTTGGAATGTCTCATTTGCATAGGTGAATCTCTGCAGTCTGACATGCTAAGAACAGTGTAATATTGAAGCAGAGTTATATCAGAAGCCTGTCAGGTGTCATGTTTCACACTCACAATTACAAATGTTTATATTGCACATAAGATACATTTCCTATGCTCACTGCAGGCACTTCAGTCAGAGACACAGGACTTTCTCTCACACACAGGGTTAACAGATGCACTGTGAGGGAATTGCCCCTCCCCTCATGGTTTACTCTGCTGTCAGATTAGAGCAGACTGCACTCAGTTAGAGTGAAAGGAATTTGATACAGTAAACAAAAGTGATAAGCAAATGAAATGTATACATCAGTCCAATGCTTCCCTATTGGGAAATAGCGATATTTGGCGTTTTTGATGTTCTGCATATTTATATACTACGCCTTTAGAGGAAGCCACAGACAATACAGACACTCTGTGAATTGACCGGGGCTACTGAAAAAGGCCCAGAAAGTATGTTTTTAAAGATCATGGAATAAGATAGGACAGCCAATGACTATCTGCCATTAGTCAGCCAATGACTATCTGCCATTAGTGATTGAAAGGATCACTGACCAATGGCAAGAATGGTAAAAGTGGGTGGTACAGGACCAATGAGTCCCGCCCTAATCTGATAGTATATAAGGCTGCCCAGGAAAGAGGTCAGTTGATTGCTACTGACTTAACTGGAGAGCGGATGCTCCCGTTTTTTTGTTTTCTATATGATGTGTTTGCAATGTTATTTCTCTACTGCACTTTGCACCGTAGCACTTTTCCCTGGAAGCAGGAAATTTGGGCGCATGAGGCAGGTGGACAAAAAGGGCGCCGCCATTCACTCCCATAATAAATATCGTTTAAATCGGCGCCCAACAGGAAAAAAGGGCGCCAGAGAAAAATAACGTTTTAAAAGCGACGCCCGCAGACTTTTAATGTTTTATAACTGTTTCTCATGATTACACATTATTTAATGATTTATAATTTTTAAAACATTATTTTTAAACGAAAAACAGTACAATATTTTTTAAAACATTACTTTTAAACGAAAAACCGTACAAATTTTTTTTTTTTGCATTTTTAAACGAAAAACCGCACCATATTTTTTTAAAACGTTATTAATGCTTATCACAGGGGGGTCTTAGGTTTAGGCACCAACAGGGGGGTCTTAGGTTTAGGCACCAACAGGGGGGTCTTAGGGTTAGGCACCAACAGGGGGGTCTTAGGGTTAGGCACCAACAGGGGGTCTTAGGTTTAGGCACCACCGGGGGGGTCTTAGGGTTAGGCACCAACAGGGGGGTCTTAGGGTTAGGCACCACCTGGGGGGTCTAGGGGTTAGGCACCACCAGGGGGGTCTTAGGGTTAGGCACCACCAGGGGGGGTCTTAGGTTTAGGCACCACCAGGGGGGTCTTAGGTTTAGGCACCAACAGGGGGGTCTTAGGTTTAGGCACCAACAGGGGGTCTTAGGTTTAGGCACCAACAGGGGGGTCTTAGGGTTAGGCACCACCAGGGGGGTCTTAGGGTTAGGCACCACCAGGGGGGTCTTAGGGTTAGACACCACCAGGGGGGTCTTAGGGTTAGGCACCAACAGGGGGGTCTTAGGTTTAGGCACCACCAGGGGGGTCTTAGGGTTAGGCACCAACAGGGGGGTCTAGGGGTTAGGGATAGGTACAGGGAGGGTTCTGTGTGAGAGTAGGGTTAGGTAAAGCTTTAGTAAAATTCTTATTAATGTTTTATAAAACATTATAAATTTCAATTTTTAAACAGGGAAGATTAACGTTTTTAAAATTGCAGATTTTATACACATTATTTAATGATTTATAACTTTATAAAACATTATTTTTAAACGAAATATAACACAATTTTTTTTAAACGTTATTCATGATTATCTTTTAAAACCCTGCGCCCTTTTTTCCCGGCGCCCTTTTTTAACGTACGCCTTTTCCCTGATGACGGCTCCAATTGAGGGGTTGAAACATGTTGGTTTGGTGGGGGGTTTTATTTTTGATTTAGAGAGTAATCAAGCAAATTAGCCGAGGTATATGTGTTTAATTCATACAGATCTGCATGGATGGCTGAATTTTATGCTTACCAAATAATGAGACCTTGTTTGTTTTACGTTATAAATGAGTCATTATGAAAACAAGTTCTTATTAGGAATAATAAAAGTTATGCTTTAAAGAACAAGTGACGCCCATGCTAACCTAGAAATAAAAACCACATATATAAGTAGATAAATACTACTTCTACTTACATAACAGATGTATTGTGCTATCCACGTAATGATTCCTGTGAATTTTATAAAGGAAAAGCAGAAAGTCTTATTCTAGGCAGCGGCCATCTTGCCAAGCTAATGCTGACATCATATCCTCCCTGACTCTTACCCCCCCCCCTCCTTTCTCTTGCTCATTGTGTATTCATTAGCTGCCCTCCTCCCAGAGTCTTCAGACACTCCCACTGATGTGTATACTAGGAACTACACTGTCTTTTTTTATTTACACATCCAATCGCTGAGTCACCTCAGCCTTGCTTGTAAACACAAGTAATCAGAGGGTGTTTCTGATAAGCAGCTAGGCAGGGAAATAAAGGGAAGAGGAGGAATATATTATAGATAAAACTCCCAGCATTCAACTCTTTGGCACTGTTTGGCACTAGGGCCAGTGTTCCTAAAGTATGTGATAACTACAAACCATAACAGCAGAAAAAGTTTTGCAAGTTTTGAATGCAGGATTAGCATCTTTATCACTTAATACACTCAGACCAGTTGCTGTTGAAATTTGATTTTTATGGTGACAATACCGCTTTAAATGCACATACACTACTTCTCAATAGGATCAAAACTTGTGTTTTTTTCTATTAAATCAGAATTTGTGAATGTTGGGGTATATCAGTATTTAGCAGCACTTCAGAAACTCTCTCCACCCCAAGTTAAAAAAAAAAACATGTTAATCGACAGTGCTCCTTTAAGCAGTCCTCTTTGAAATACTCCATCCAACTAAGGCCCTGGCAGGTGTGACTGTGATTGGACACTTTGAGGCAATACAGACTGTTCACATTTCAGCTGATGATAATCCTGCATCTCTTCTCCCCGCAGATTCGGAGCACAGCACCAGCTCGGACACGGAGGTCCTGGCGGAGAGGACATCATGTTCCTACGAGTCCTGCCCGGATCTGGCTCCCCCTCGAGTCCCCGATCCTCAGAGCCTCTCCTCCATGGATGAGATCCAGGTGGAGCTGCAGTGTGCCGATCTCTGGAAGAGATTCCACGACATTGGCACCGAGATGATCATCACCAAAGCCGGACGGTGAGTACCATAATAGCCACAGGGGCGTATCTGGGTAATAGAGAGCCCGTGGCAGACATTGAAATTGCGCCCCTCCACTCCCCCTTAGAGGGCCCTTTACCTCTAAAACAGCATCCTTTCTCATGTACATGTGTTATGGTTGCCTGTGGTTTTTGGCTTGGGATATTACTAAGGTTACTTTTTTAGAAATATCTCTTATATCTCTTATTGCCTCTCTGTCCTCTTTTTTCAACACTAAGCCAAGTACACCCTACATAAATGCACAAATTAAGTAGCCATGTTCCCCAGATAACAGAATTAATCTGATCTGAGGTCTGAGTGAGGGAGAGGCATGGGGGCAGGCATGGGGCACAGCATAGTAGCAGGCTTGAGGGGAGCAGCAAAGGGTGGTGCAGCACAGGGACAGGCATGGTGTTGCAGCACTGGGGCAGGCATGGGACACAGCACAGAGGCAGCCTGGCGCCCATGGTGCTATGGCGCCCATGGCATGAGCCATGCCTGCACCCCTCTAGATACGCCTCTGAATAGCCATGGCACACAATGCAGCTGTCAGGGGGCCCAGGAGAAGGTGAGGGCCCTGCTCATGCCTAACTTCCTGCTTGTGACCACCAGCTTCCTGTACTTAAAGTTTGCGGCGGAGAGGTGAAGTGGGACTGGATGGTAGTTAGAGAGGGTGGTAGCGTCCAAAGAAGGTGTTTTTGATTAGCGGTGTTATGATTGCTTGTTTAATCTCCTGAGCGGTACACCCAACACTGTGTCGGGCATGACGCTCAAGAGGTTTTACTGGCCTCAGGAGTCACCGCCAGGGCCGGATTTGTACTCATTACCACCCTAGGCCACTGTCACCAGCCGCCCCCTTTAGTATAGGTAACGAGATGACCCCTCCTCCTTCCCTCCAGTATAGGTAACGAGATGACCCCTCCCCCCTCCCTCCAGTATAGGTAGCCAGATGACCCCTCCCTCCTTCCCTCCAGTATAGTTAGCCAGATGACCCCTCCCCCTTCCCTCCAGTATAGGTAGCCAGATGACCGCTCCCCCCTTCCCTCCAGTATAGGTAGCCAGATGATCCCTCCCCCTTTCCCTCCAGTATAGGTGACTCCCTTAATCCCTCCTCTTCCCACTCCCCCCCTTCCTTTCAGTATAGGTAGCAAGCTCACCTTCACACCGCAGCAGCCATCAGTGTCACTTATTTCTCCGCTCGTCTCCAGTGCAGAAGCTTCCTCTTTCTTTCTGTCTCCAATGCTGCCCAAGTCCATAGCCACCGGCCACAATGAAAACGTGCGCAGAGAGCAAGGTGACCACTGCACAAGCTTCTAGCAGCAGAGTACTGAGGTCAGGCACTTGCCTGATTTCCCTGCATTGCAGCATTTGCAAGCTTGCAAATGCTGCACCAGTTTCGTCTGCTGCTTTGGTGCCCTTGCTCCTGTGGTGCCCTAGGCCATGGCCTAGGCGGCCTTGGCCTAAATCCGGCCCTGGTCACCGTTATAAAACTATTAGTTTCTATGGATAAATAAGATGTTAGCTAGCACTATGCTGCCTAGTACAAGTGTCCGGCACCCCCCGATCCCCGCTGCTCCCTCGTTTATACATTACCCAGCCTGGATCCAGCGATCGGCACAGCCTCCCACACAGCTCTGGTCTTCTCTATGGGGAGGATCGCACATCACGTCATGTGCAGACCCGATCCCCCCCATAGAGAAGAGCAGAGCGATGCGGGGAGGCTGTGCCGATGGCTGGAACCAGGCTGGGTAATGTATAAGTGGCTGGATCGGGGGGGGGGGGGGGGGGGGTCCTGGGTGATCGGGGGGTTGTGCACACTTATATACTAGCTAGCCTAGTTCTAGCTAACATCTTATTCATAATAGTTTTATAGCGGGGGACTCAGGCTAGCAAAACCTCCTGAGCGGCGTAACGCTCAGGAGGTTAATGAGGAAGGGAACGTGCCAGTAGAGATAGAAAGATGAAAATAGATGGTAAAGCAGGAATGAGAGAGGAGGAGAGCTGGGGAATAAGATGAGAGGGAATAGGGTCCAGAATGCAGGTGGTGAGGTGAGCTTTAGAGATAGGTGAAGAAAGGAGATGTTCTGTTAAGGCAGTGAGGGCTGTTAGAGAAGAGGATGTCAGAGTGAGTGACTGGCCAGAGAGGGGTTTAGTGTCTATAGTCTAACAGGTGAGCAGACAAGAGCAAGAGGGAAGAGGTCATTGGACTGGTGTTGTCCAGTAGCTGTTCTGTATTGTATCACTTTTGTTATAAAACTATAATGCAAGGTTGATAAACGTGTTGTTGGTGGAGGTCTGTGTGTGTGTGGGGGGGGGGGGGGGGAGGGGGGAGGGAGTTGAAGGTGTAAAAAAGTTTGTTTAGGGTAATGAGACTGTGAGGAAATGAGCGAGGAGAAGTATGGCTGCTTGGTGAAGGAAAGGCCATCGGTGAGCTGGTGCCGCACCTGTTTGTACCGCTGAAAGTCTTCTGCAGTAGTCGCTCTGCCCTTGACTTCTACCCTTCTGCCCTTAAATGCCTTTTCAGTTGTTTAATAAGTTCAGCGAGGGTTACCGGCTGATGCACCAGGGCTGAATGTTGATGAAGGGGGCAGATGAATTCATGACAGCGATATGTCTTCTTTATTTCTTGTGCAACTTCTTGCCCTAAATTGTGTCAGTCAGGTGACCATTTCTAGAAGGGCCATTACCACAGTATTTTGGGAAGTCAGTGTTATTGGGTGAAATGGACCCGTTAGACATTGTGGGAAGGTGAAAATCTGAATGTCTGGAAGACCAGGGGGGAAAAAGACCTAATCCTCATTTTGTGCCTGGCTGGTTAACGATCTGTCTGGGTCAGAGGTCAGGAAACGAGAGAGTAATAAATAACCATGTTTGCTTAACCACATTAACCTGCAGTGGATATGAGGTGTAGAACCCCCCCTCCCCCAGATGTGGGGGCTGCGGGATGGAAGTGGCGGGCCGGGCCATTAACCTGCCAATGTAAACAACGTATAACACAATACAATTAACAATAGTGCTTTATAATCTATTGTAATATGAGTCAACAACTCGCTAAAAATAGAATATCATATTAAATAAAATACATTATAGCATATGCAGTATGTTAATTTTTTGTAACATTCAGTAATATATTTCTAAACAAATAAAAATAATACATTTTAGTACAGTATTATATATTATTATTAATTTATAAAGCGCCAACATATTCCGTGGCGCTGTACAAAGTAAGAAACAAACATGGGGTACATAATACAGACAATGGTGTACACCAATATACAAGATACATAATTAGTGACAAAATACAAAAAATGATACAAAATACAGAATACAAAATACAGAATTGGTAATGACAGTGATAAAAGTAACATGATGAATAAAATGTATAAACCTTTCCAAGACACAAAAGGGGGAGAGAGCCCTGCCCTTGTGAGCTTACAATCTAAAGGATATATATTGTATGTTAAAATATTTTAGTACAAATTACTCTTATTTTTTAAAGTTACCATTTAAGTTGGCACCATCCTAATTGAAAACGTATACTAGAAATATATATTGTATTATATAGTATATATATATATATATATATATATATATATATATAATTTTTATATTATCTTGTATTATTTAATTATTATTTACGCAATATATAATATATAACTATTATTTAATATTATATTTTGTATTGTTGTACAGTATTATATGATTTAATTATTATTTACGCAATATATAATATATAACTATTATTTAATGTTGTATATTGTATTGTACAGTTTTATATTATACATCATACATTTGTATTATCATTTTGTGTTTCAGTCTTTCAAAAAATTGCAAAACATAAAACAAAAAGGTGGGGGTCACACCAGTCCCACAATGTCCGCACTGGATATCTGGATATTTAATTCTTAATATAGAAATCTCATAAATAGTACACACTTCCGCAGCAGTGCAATAGCAAGGCGGCAGGATGATTTCACTAGCCACCAGGGTGTTTATTATATATAGATGATTTCTTTTCCATTATAATTATGTTTAAATTACTTGATTATTGATAAAAAAAAATTGGGCTATGCACTTTGGGTCCTATAGGAGAAAAAAAAAACCTTGCAAATGTTTGGTTGTCGTTGTTGATTTCATAAATATTATGGATTAAATTATCACGGGTATTATTTATTATGAATCAGTCACGATTTTGAGGCCTATAGACTGTATTATTACAGAGGAACAGATCTATGTTGTTTATTTATTATATAGTATACACCTTTGCACTTTTTTTCACATTTATCAGTAGACTATTCATTGAATGTATTATAATTATCTGCAAATGCACATTTTTAATTTTTATAAGTTATGCAATTTTGTACTTTTCTGGCACTTGCACTATATTTACCTGTTTACTATATGTTGTGATTTACTTAATTAGACAACCTCCCCAAATCCCTTTTCAGCATTTTACTACCTCTTGATTGGGTACAAATGTAGTGTTTATATTTTTTTTCTTTTGTTTTTCTGATGTAAAATGTTGATAAGAATATTACTATAAAAATAATCATCCAGTATGGACATTTTCATACACATTCTTCTTTCTGTTGTTTTCTTTGCTAAATTGCTAAACATACATATGACTCAATACATGATTGAATATAACACAATATAATATGTTATAGCATAATATATGCTTTACTTTATAATCTGATGTAACACAATCAAATTCCAAACATAAAATGAAGCATATTATGAATAGTATTGCAGTATATACCATTAAACATATTAAACACAAGTTAATATGTATAATATATATATATATATATATATATATATATATATATATATAACAATACAGTACAATATAATAATATTATGTAGTATTATACAGTATAGCATATCACAACATGATTCAATAACTTGCTAAATAATACAGTGAAAGATAAAATAAAGCATCAGAAGGGAACTTAATATGACCTAATATAACAGTATATAATATTGTATTATACAATATATTATAACATACTGTAATGTTTTTGGAATAAACACACTTCTGAATTTTTTAATGTAAGAAAATTAATATTAAGTGTATTTAATAAAAATGAAATAGTAAGGCCACATCTGGAATATGGAATTCAGTTCTGGGCACCAAATTACAGGAAAGGTATTGCAGTTTTAGAGCAGGTGCAGAGACGAGCTACAAAATTGATACGAGGGATGGAAGGTCTCACTTACCAGGAAAGGTTAGATAAACTGGGTTTATTTAGTCTAGAGAAAATACACATTAGAGGGGATCTAATTAACTGCGCATGGAGGAAAAACATTTATTTAGGAAAGGGATCTTTACAGTAAGAGTGATTAAGATGTGGAATGCATTGCCACAGGAAGTAGTTATGGCAAATTCTATATCTGCATTTAAAGGGGGCTTAGATGCTTTCCTTGCGTTGAAAGACATCCATGGCTACAATTACTAGGTAATGCCTAATGATGTTGATCCAGGGATTTTATCTGATTGCCATCTGGAGTCGGGAAGGAATTTTTTCCCTTTTGGGGCTAATTGGACCATGCCTTGTAAGGGTTTTTCGCCTTCCTCTGGATCAACAGGGTTATGTGAGGGTGCAGGGCGGTGCTGTACTTTGTTCTCTGGTTGAACTCGATGGGCGTATGTCTTTTTTCAGCCCAAATAACTATGTAGCACTGCAAATAATATTTCAGTAAGTATGTTCCACTGAAGCAGGTCCTCTCGGCGCACTGCGCCGGCCGTGTAGCGCCTGAGTTGGGCGCCGCTATAGCAGCGATGCTGCAGTCTGGGACCCGCGCTCAGGTAATTTGGGTTCTGGCGATCGCTGGACGCCACATTACTCCTCCCTCCGCGTTGCTATGACTCGGAGGGGGAATAGTGTTTAATGCCTCCAGGAGCTCTAGCGGCAGCCGTCATTTGGTCACCCTGCGCCCAAATCACCGCTGGTGTTACAATACGCACACATGATCCATGCAGTTCAATGTACATTTAAAGCAACCCTGTTGATTTGTAGAAACTTTTTGAATATTCACCTACACTACATAATCCAGGTTCCTGCTTATCAGGGTTTTCACTCCTGTAAATAATATTCAGTTTTTCTAAGTTACAGTGTTCTTCCAAACATGGACAGCGATATAAACACAAAAGAAGTTTTGAAGCCTTTTCATGCTGTAGAAAATGATTATACATTTTTCTCTTTGAGAAAGGCCTTTATTCTTCCTGAAGATATGCTTTAAACATTGTAATATTGACATAAAATAAGTCTCCTGCTCTGGATTGTATTCTAGGCATGACCATTCCGCTCCTCTCTATGCCTTTCCTGTACTACCTCCTCAGCCCCTCCTCTCTATCAGAGTTGTATAGCCAGGGCTATGTTTGTTCCTCGTGGGCGTGCTTGTTCCTCATGGGTGTGTTTATGTTTCTTGTAGGAGGATGTTCCCTGCCATGCGGGTAAAGATCTCTGGTCTGGATCCCCACCAGCAGTATTACATCGCCATGGATATTGTCCCTGTGGATAATAAAAGATACAGGTAGGTCTGTGTGATTTAATGTTTCTTAATACATCCCTGGGGGTCTGTGGGTGGGGCTAAAGTTTCTGGATATGCCCCTGGGGTCTGTGAGGTTAATGTTTCTGGATATGTCCCTGGGGTATGTGAGGTGAATGTTTCTGGATATGTCCCTGAGGTCTGTGAGGTCAATGTTTCTGGATATGTCCCTGGGGTCAGTGTGTTTCATGTTTCTGGATATGTCTGTGAGGTTCAAGTTTCTGGATATGACCCTGAGGTCTGTGAGGCTAACGTTTCTGGATATGTCTCTGACTTTACAATAATGGCTGAAATTATGTCCTTGCAGTCAATAGACCATCAATTTCCACGATTCGGTTTAGTAAGAAGCAGGAGGTATAACGTATCTATGTGGTCCTTCTACAAATGGACATTCATGCCTGGAACGGCCAGCCGTGAGGCCTGCAGTGTTCAGTTGTGGTAGATTGCATCGCCCTATACATTGTTGTCCCTTTATTTTGTTGTCCCAATGGGAGGAACTGAGAAGTAGGAGATCTCAGTGGAAGCATCTGTAGAAGATGACAGCAGATGATAGGACTGTGGTCTCCTCCCCATTCACTGTGGGCTGAGGTAGAAGTCAGCACCTCATGCTGCTATCGGAACCCTCATACCATGACCTGCGATTGCTGAAATGTGGGAAAAGAAAGTTGAAGTTAACTTTCCTCACAGGAGATGTTTTCACACCTTATCAATAAGATACCTTTCAAGCCCCAGCAAACAAGGAAATGTATCTTTTAAAGAGACACTGAAGCGAAAAAAAATATATGATATAATGAATTGGTTGTGTACTATGAATAATTACTAGAAGATTAGCAGCAAAGAAAATATTCTCATTTTTATTTTCAGGTATATAGTGTTTTTTCTAGCATTGCATTATTCTATAATATGTGCAGATTACACAACATTTAGCATTCAAAATGAGTCTTTCAGAGCAGTCTGTGAAGTAATGACCTCTCCTCTGGCAGAGGAAAAGTAAACAGTTCAATTACAGTTGAGATAATAAAAGTCAGATAACAGCCCTCTCCAGGACTAAGTTAGTCGGAGAGCTTAATAGCTTTTTTGCATAGAGATAACAACTGGAGTTTCTCAACTCTTCCTGTACTGGAAACAATTAGACTGATGTATCTGATCTTAATGTTTTTTTTTCTTAGCTATACTACACATACAAATCATAATCTCATCATTTTTTTTCGCTTCAGTGTCTCTTTAAGCTCCTGGCAAACAAGGAAATACTCTACATAAGTTTGATATGAGGTTTTTACCTACTTTTTCAATCATTAGATGTTTAAAGGTTAGGGCCTATTGACACTCTGCCCACATCCGGGCCAAATCTGGATGCAAGAGGGTGGGGTTCCCCGCATGTGAGAGAGGCGGTTCCCTCCATGCGATTGGGGCGGGTTCCCTTCATGTGACCGGGGCGGGTTCCCTCCATACGATCAGGGCGGGTTTCTTGCATGAAGAGAGGGGCAGGGAAACGCTGCCTATCTAACGAGTGGCTTGCTGCCTAGATTGCACTGCAGAGTGATTCAGGCTGTGGCTCCGCAGCAGATTGTCATGTGCCGAATCTGATAGGCCATGGCTCGCAGTGGAAACCGGCCCTTCTTTTGTAAAGAAGACAGAGAAAAACTCAAGAGTTAATTGAATAGAGGTTTGAGAATCCAATGTCTACAAGATGTTCTACAAATCATCTCTCTTCTTTTCAGGTATGTCTACCATAGCTCGAAATGGATGGTGGCCGGCAATGCGGACTCCCCCGTCCCTCCTCGGGTCTATGTCCATCCCGACTCCCTGGCATCTGGAGACACCTGGATGAGGCAGGTCATCAGCTTCGACAAGCTGAAACTCACCAACAACGAGCTGGACGACCAGGGACATGTAAGTCCTGAATTATGTCTGGCTGCTCGGGGGGGCTGAGGGCGTGTGAATGACGGACAGGATAGCTGAGATGTCTCAATGGTGCCTCCATGTTTAGGGGATCCCGGAGATGTACCACCACCACCCAATGGTCTCTAACATCTCCAGCTGTGTGATCTCTACACAAATGTATAGGTGGTCAATAAGATGCTAAATAATGCCATCTGTTAATTGGGGCAATCAACCTCATCAGGCAGTGCGTGGAAATCGGAATAGTTTGCATCTGATCGATACAATGCCCAGGCATGACTTTACCCCACCGCCTGATGGTCTAATTTCCTAAAATGACAAAAATATAGAAAAACGATGATCGTGGGTTTATTAAACAAATAGGACAAATTGGCAACTCACTGCAAAGCTCCCAGAAGTCACTATCCTTCCTATTCCCTATCCTTATCCTCCTACCACTATTCTCTTATCAATGTTCTAATATCTCTAACCTCTTATCGCTACCCTCCTATCACTATTCTTTTATTGCTAGCCTCCTATTGTTCTCTTCTATTGCTACTTTCCTATCTCTACCCTCCTAAAATTATTCTGTCACTACCCTGCTATCACTATTCAATCACTAACCTCTTATCGCTACCCTCGTACTGCTATCCTCCTATCACTATTCTCCTATCACTATCCTCTCATCGTTATTGTCCTATCACTATCCTCCTATCCCTATTCTCCTATCACTATTATCCTTTTATCTCCATCTTCCTATCACTATTCTCTAAGTACTATCCTCCTATCACTATCCTCCTATCCCTATTCTCCTATCGCTATTGTCCTTTTTCTCTAATCACTATCCTCCTATCGCTATTCTCCTATCGCTATTCTCCTATCGCTATCCTCCTATCGCTATTCTCCTATCACTATTCTCCTATCGCTATTCTCCTATCACTATCCTCCTATCACTATTCTCCTATCACTATTCTCCTATCGCTATCCTCCTATCGCTATTCTCCTATCGCTATCCTCCTATCGCTATTCTCCTATAGCTATTCTCCTATCGCTATCCTCCTATCGCTATTCTCCTATCGCTATCCTCCTATCGCTATCCTCCTATCGCTATCCTCCTATCGCTATTCTCCTATCGCTATCCTCCTATCGCTATTCTCCTATCGCTATTCTCCTATCTCTATTCTCCTATCGCTATTCTCCTATCGCTATTCTCCTATCGCTATTCTCCTATCGCTATTCTCCTATCGCTATCCTCCTATCGTCCTATCGCTATTCTCCTATCGCTATCCTCCTATCGCTATTCTCCTATCACTATTCTCCTATCGCTATTCTCCTATCGCTATTCTCCTATCGCTATTCTCCTATCGCTATCCTCCTATCGCTATCCTCCTATCGCTATCCTCCTATCGCTATTCTCCTATCGCTATCCTCCTATCGCTATCCTCCTATCACTATCCTCCTATCGCTATCCTCCTATCGCTATCCTCCTATCGCTATCCTCCTATCGCTATTCTCCTATCACTATTCTCCTATCACTATTCTCCTATCACTATCCTCCTATCACTATTCTCCTATCACTACTTTCCTATCACTATCCTCCTATCACTATTCTCCTATCACTATCCTCCTATCACTATTCTCCTATTGCTATTCTCCTATCGCAATCCTCCTATCGCTATCCTCCTATCACTATCCTCCTATCACTATCCTCCTATCGCTATTCTCCTATCGCTATTCTCCTATCGCTATTCTCCTATCGCTATCCTCCTATCGCTATTCTCCTATCGCTATTCTCCTTTCGCTATTCTCCTATCGCTATCCTCCTATCGCTATCCTCCTATCACTATTCTCCTATCACTATCCTCCTATCACTATTCTCCTATCACTATTCTCCTATCGCTATTCTCCTATCGCTATTCTCCTATCGCTATTCTCCTATCGCTTTCCTCCTATCGCTATCCTTCTATCGCTATTCTCCTATCGCTATCCTCCTATCGCTATCCTCCTATCGCTATCCTCCTATCGCTATTCTCCTATCGCTATTCTCCTATCACTATTCTCCTATCGCTATTCTCCTATCGCTATCCTCCTATCGCTATCCTCCTATCGCTATTCTCCTATCGCTATTCTCCTATCGCTATTCTCCTATCACTATTCTCCTATCACTATCCTCCTATCACTATCCTCCTATCACTATTCTCCTATCACTACCCTACTATCGCTATTCTCCTATCGCTATTCTCCTATCGCTACCCTACTATCGCTATTCTCCTATCGCTATTCTCCTATCACTATTCTCCTATCGCTATTCTCCTATCGCTATTCTCCTATCGCTACCCTACTATCGCTATTCTCCTATCATTACTTTCCTATCACTATTCTCCTATCACTATCCTCCTATCACTATCCTCCTATCACTATCCTCCTATCACTATCCTCCTATCACTATTCTCCTATCACTATTCTCCTATTGCTATCCTCCTATCGCTATTCTCCTATCGCTATTCTCCTATCGCTATTCTCCTATCTTTATTCTCCTATCACTATTCTCCTATCGCTATTCTCCTATCGCTATTCTCCTATCGCTATTCTCCTATCGCTATCCTCCTATCGTCCTATCGCTATTCTCCTATCGCTATTCTCCTATCGCTATTCTCCTATCGCTATTCTCCTATCGCTATTCTCCTATCGCTATCCTCCTATCACTATCCTCCTATCACTATTCTCCTATCACTATTCTCCTATCGCTATTCTCCTATCGCTATTCTCCTATCGCTACCCTACTATCGCTATTCTCCTATCGCTATTCTCCTATCACTATTCTCCTATCGCTATTCTCCTATCGCTATTCTCCTATCGCTACCCTACTATCGCTATTCTCCTATCATTACTTTCCTATCACTATTCTCCCATCACTATCCTCCTATCACTATCCTCCTATCACTATCCTCCTATCACTATCCTCCTATCACTATTCTCCTATCACTATTCTCCTATTGCTATCCTCCTATCGCTATTCTCCTATCGCTATTCTCCTATCGCTATTCTCCTATCTTTATTCTCCTATCACTATTCTCCTATCGCTATTCTCCTATCGCTATTCTCCTATCGCTATTCTCCTATCGCTATCCTCCTATCGTCCTATCGCTATTCTCCTATCGCTATTCTCCTATCGCTATTCTCCTATCGCTATTCTCCTATCGCTATTCTCCTATCGCTATTCTCCTATCGCTATCCTCCTATCGCTATCCTCCTATCGCTATTCTCCTATCGCTATCCTCCTATCGCTATCCTCCTATCGCTATCCTCCTATCGCTATCCTCCTATCGCTATCCTCCTATCGCTATTCTCCTATCACTATTCTCCTATCACTATTCTCCTATCACTATTCTCCTATCACTATCCTCCTATCACTATTCTCCTATCACTATCCTCCTATCCCTATTCTCCTATCGCTATCCTCCTATCGCTATCCTCCTATCGCTATCCTCCTATCGCTATCCTCCTATCGCTATTCTCCTATCGCTATTCTCCTATCGCTATCCTCCTATCGCTATTCTCCTATCGCTATCCTCCTATCGCTATTCTCCTATCGCTATTCTCCTTTCGCTATTCTCCTATCGCTATCCTCCTATCGCTATTCTCCTATCACTATTCTCCTATCACTATCCTCCTATCACTATCCTCCTATCACTATTCTCATATCACTATTCTCCTATCACTATTCTCCTATCGCTATTCTCCTATCGCTATTCTCCTATCGCTATCCTTCTATCGCTATTCTCCTATCGCTATCCTTCTATCGCTATTCTCCTATCGCTATCCTCCTATCGCTATTCTCCTATCGCTATTCTCCTATCGCTATTCTCCTATCGCTATTCTCCTATCGCTATTCTCCTATCGCTATTCTCCTATCGCTATCCTCCTATCGCTATTCTCCTATCGCTATTCTCCTATCGCTATTCTCCTATCGCTATTCTCCTATCGCTATTCTCCTATCACTATCCTCCTATCACTATTCTCCTATCACTATTCTCCTATCACTATTCTCCTATCGCTATTCTCCTATCGCTACCCTACTATCGCTATTCTCCTATCGCTATTCTCCTATCACTATTCTCCTATCGCTATTCTCCTATCGCTATTCTCCTATCGCTACCCTACTATCGCTATTCTCCTATCATTACTTTCCTATCACTATTCTCCTATCACTATCCTCCTATCACTATTCTCCTATCGCTATCCTCCTATCACTATTCTCCTATCACTGTTCTCCTATCACTATCCTCCTATCACTATTCTCCTATCACTACTTTCCTATCACTATCCTCCTATCACTATTCTCCTATCACTATTCTCCTATCACTATCCTCCTATCACTATTCTCCTATCACTATTCTCCTATCACTATCCTCCTATCACTATTCTCCTATCATTACTTTCCTATCACTATCCTCCTATCACTATTCTCCTATCACTATTCTCCTATCACTACATTCCTATCGCTATTCTCCTATCACTATCCTCCTATCACTATTCTCCTATCACTATCCTCCTATCACTATTCTCCTATCACTATCCTCCGATCACTATCCTCCTATCACTATTCTCCTATCACTATCCTCCTATCACTATTCTCCTATCACTGCTTTCCTATCACTATCCTCCTATCACTATTCTCCTATTACTATTCTCCTATCACTATTCTCCTATCACTACTTTCCTATCGCTATTTTCCTATCACTATTCTCCTATCACTATCCTCCTATCGCTATTCTCCTATCACTACTTTCCTATCGCTATTCTCCTATCACTATTCTCCTATCGCTATCCTCCTATCGCTATTCTCCTATCGCTATTCTCCTATCGCTATTCTCCTATCACTATTCTCCTATCACTATTCTCCTATCGCTATTCTCCTATCACTATTCTCCTATCGCTATCCTCCTATCGCTATCCTCCTATCGCTATTCTCCTATCGCTATTCTCCTATCACTATTCTCCTATCACTATTCTCCTATCGCTATTCTCCTATCGCTATCCTCCTATCACTATCCTCCTATCGCTATTCTCCTATCGCTATTCTCCTATCGCTATTCTCCTATCGCTATTCTCCTATCACTATTCTCCTATCGCTATTCTCCTATCGCTATTCTCCTATCGCTATTCTCCTATCACTATTCTCCTATCACTATTCTCCTATCGCTATTCTCCTATCGCTATCCTCCTATCACTATCCTCCTATCGCTATTCTCCTATCGCTATTCTCCTATCACTATTCTCCTATCGCTATTCTCCTATCACTATTCTCCTATCGCTATTCTCCTATCACTATCCTCCTATCGCTATTCTCCTATCACTGTTCTCCTACCTCTATCCTCCAGTGATGGCTGCAGTGATGATCACCAGCTAACAGCCCTTGTGTTTCTCAGGGAGAATGTTTATGAATTATCCATGCAAGCTGTTATAAGGATCCTCTATTAGTTTCACATGGAGTATTCGGTATAAAGTTGTTACAGATTGGCATGAACGTACATTGCTGAGATGATTCACAATGCACAGATCACATAACCATGTGTGCTACAATGCCTGCATTCCCTTCAGAGTGCCTCCTTGGTGTGACATGACTTATGAGCGTTTTCCTTGCGACACTGCATGCCTCTTAATCCTCCCCCGGTCTGTGTTTGGATACAGGGAGTAATTCCATGACTTCGTCTATGGTTACAGATAATCCTGCACTCCATGCACAAGTACCAACCCCGTGTCCACGTCATCCGCAAGGACTTCAGCAGCGAGCTGTCGCCCACCAAGCCGGTCCCCACCGGAGAAGGAGTCAAGACCTTCAGCTTCCCGGAAACTGTGTTCACCACGGTGACGGCCTATCAGAACCAGCAGGTGAGGACCTTCGGATCACTCTGTCCTAGTGTGTGGGAAGGGGAGTGGGTGTGACTTCCGGTGGTCAGTGGGGCAGGAGGTGGTCCCAGATGTGGCTAGGGATGGTCGCTGGATTCCGCGGAGTTAAAAATTCTGTGATTCCGGCCGGAATTTGGTGATTCCGTTCCGTTATGACGGAACGGAATTGTTATATCACTATGGCGAAATTTCCACAGAAAAATATGATATTCCGCGGAATGCAATTTTTTTCCCCCACAGAACTGATTTCTGCCTATTAAGAAGACTTTCTGGTCAACAGACTTCTTTATTGACTCCTTCCTCCCTTCCTCGTCTTCCAGGGAATAGTAGGATTTCAAAAGCCAGCTTACATACATTGGCCGGGAATTGAACCCAGGTCTAGTGCTTGGTAGGCAGCTCTCCTCACCACTATACCACCACCAACACTACATGCTGAAGTCAGCCTAGCATGTACCATTATGATATATCCAAGAGAAAAATGAGCTTGCTTAGGGATTTGTAGGATGTCAAAAGCCAACTCACATTGGCCAGGAGTCGAACCCAGGCCTACCACTTTGTAGGCTGCTATCCTAACCTTATACCACCAACACAACACACTACAATGCTACATGCTGAAGCCAGCCTAGCATGTACCATTGTGATATATCCAAGAGAAAAATGAGCATGCTTAGGGATTTGTAGGATGTCAAAAGCCAACTCACATACATTGGCCTGGAATCTACTCTACACAAATTATAGGATTTTTTTGTGTAGCAGTTTTGTGCCCACTTGTATGTTTGGGGGAGGAGTCTAGTGGGAACACACCTGTTTGAGTCCAGAGGGCTGTACCACTTATCACAGGAGAGGGGATATCATATGTCTGCACAGATAACTCACTACAAATATTTCCTTCCAGATCACAAGGCTGAAGATTGACAGAAACCCGTTCGCCAAAGGATTTCGGGATTCAGGACGAAACCGGTATGCCAACAAACAAAAATGATATATATGTATTTCTCAGAGATAAAAGATGCACGTTCTCCGTGTTTCTGGTTTTGGCTGACAAACTGAAGCAAACTGAGATCTCTGGGGTGGGATGCTGGCAGATAATCTGGCCACAAATCAAAGTATTGTCCACATGTCAGAGCGCCAAGAAAACCCGTTGTTCATTATAGCTGAGCATCGACACAACAGGTGCCAAATTCCGAGTGTTTCCGGAGGCGAGAAAACCTTCACTTTGTAGAAAGAAGCAGAGAAGGTACCAGGGGGTGTTATCAAATCCCCAGAGGAAAGTCTTGCAAAAAAGGCAAGAACAAAACCATTTGTTGGTCAACTCAATGGACTGAAAAGCAGCTTTCCAAACCTTTTAAGGTAGCCATACATTCTAGTGATTCTGATTCAATCGACAAAGCGATCAACTTTATTAAGGAATCGACTTCACTATGGTTGATCGTAAGTCGATGGACTAGTGGCCCACCCCCTATAAGCAATATCAATCTGACCGATGTTGCGTCTCCACACTCTGAATGCAAAAATCGATTCAGAGTCGATCAAATGACTTGTGAACAGTAGCCGATTCCTGTGTGATCAACCGATATCTCGCATCCTGCTCCATAGACTAAACTAGTCGATTTGACATGAAATCAGCCACTTTTCATCCATTGGGCATACTAGAACACACTCGATTCTTTCTCCATTCTATAAAATGGTTGAATCGAAAGGGTCGATCGTACAGTCAAATCGCTAGATGTGTGGCCACCTTTAGGCTTTCTTCATCGACCTGAAATCCGTCTGAAGAAGCTACTGGATCAGCCTGCAGAGTTGGCCACTGATTGGTTGTATTTTTGCTGCAAGGTTCTCCGATGGTGGCTCGGTGGTGATTTCTGAAGCGTGGCACATGATTGCTCGCCTGAGATGTCCTTCATATTTTAGAACGGGGTCTTGCAGGCCATGAGTTGTGATGTACACACTGATCACAGACTGGTCACATGACCACCAATCACTCCCAGGTTAGATGCAACACTGCAAAGCCTTATGCCAAGACTGTTGGGGAGAGTGGAGCTGCCTAGCACTGCCAGGTAGATGGGAACCTCCTCTATTACTGGTGGAGAGATGGAGACACACGTATCATTCACTGCCAGAGAGATGGGGGGTGCACCTGTACCTCTGCCAGAGAGATGGTAGCCACTTGTGTGACTACCAGGGAGATGGGGACCACGTGTGTCACTGTCAGGGAAATAGTGGCCGTGTCACTGGTTACAACATTGGGGCCACACGTATCACTGCCAAAAGGAGGGGGTGAGGCATCTGTACCACTGGCAGAGAGATAGTGGCCACTTGTGTCACCTCCAGGGAGTTGGGGACCATGTGTGTCACTGTTGGAGAAATAAGGGCCATCTGTATCACCAGTTAGGAGATGGGGGCCTCATCTGTTATTCCTGGGCAGATGGGGGTACATGTGTCACTTCTGGGGAGACAGGGCCATCTGTGTCCCCATTTGGGAGTTGGGTGCTATATGTGTCACTACTGGGGGGATGGGGGACCATATGTGTCATTCCTGGACAGATAGGGACAGATGAGGACAACCTATGTCACTGCTGGAGAAATGGGGGTCAGGTGTGGCAGGGAAAAGAGATAGGGGATTTTGGGGTTCCTGGGAGTAAAAGGGTGGGGCATCTTTACATTAACTGAAGAGGGCAAAGAGTGCTGAAAACTTTCACCATATCATCGTAGCAGAGGCATAACTAGAAATTATGCCCCCCCCCCCCCCCCAGCAAAGCGTTGATGGGGTCAACATTGTTCACACCCTTTCCCTTGCCAACCACTGGTGACCCTCACAGCCTGAGGGCCCATTTGGCAAGGATCATGACACAAGTGTGGACATCGGGACCTTCACACTTATAACAAGTGTAGCCAGAAACACACCTGATCGGAAGGATGGGACCCTTTATTAGAAGGAGTAAAGTAGTAGCTAGGGCCCCCTTACCTCCCTGCATTATAGGTTTGATAAACGGTTAAAAAAATAGAAAAACTAGGTCCTGTTGGCCAGATCACTTTCATTGTCCAAACGTGGTAAATCTTCCCCTTTGTAACTGATAATACATTTTTGTGTGATTTCCAGTTTCTAGAGAACCTCCCACCAGGATCAGCTGTTACAAACACAGAAAGACAAGAAAAGGTTAAAGAGTACCTGTCAGCTTTCATTTCTCCTTCTTCCTTGAGATGGAAGCCAGAGTCCAGGGCGCAGGACGGCCAGGCTATAAAAATCCCCTTTAATTGGCTGCAGGGGCTCCAAAAATAACTTCTCAAGCTATCGGCTGGAGGAGAGCCGTCTGGGCCTATAAATACTGGGAACAATAAACGAGATTGCCCTGCCCTACAGCTCTCGATAAATCTGAAGCGTTGGGGGGAAGTCGATGGGCTTTGGTGTGCTCAATAATGCATGTCTTCATTTCATAAGAGGAAGAAAGGCACGCACCGGCCGGGTGGGCCACGCCAATAACTGCTGCAGGGGGAGCCCAGAAAAGTATCAGCAAAAAGTCTGCATTGAATTTATGCAATTTGCTGGGACTTTTTTCTCCTGCGATCAGAAAGGGATCTTCCTAACGAGACTTGAGAGGGAATCCAGACAAACATGTGTTATAGAGTGAGGAAGGCTTCAATTGTTTGTAGCAAAATTATTAATTTGTCAAATTTTGGGTTATTTCCCATTTCTTCTTGTGGTGTCACCCACACCTGGCAATGTGGCAATGTTGCTGCTTTCTGTGTCCTCAGTATAAAGATTCTAATTCCTGTGATGTCACCAAGGACAGGAAGTCTCTCTTGTAGGCAGTGGCAAAACTAAAAATCGCTGGTCCCCCCTGCAAAACTTTGGATGGCCCCTCCCCTCCAAAAAAACAGAAATTGGAAAGGCAGGCCAGGCTGGATATTAAAAAAACAAAAAACTCACAGTATAGGTAACCAGATATAGGTGCCCACACAGTATAGGTAACCAGCTATAGGTGCCCCACTTTAGGTAGCCAGCTATAGGTGCCCACAGTATAGGTAGCCAGCTATAGGTGCCCACAGTATAGGTAGCCAGCTATAGGTGCCCACAGTATAGGAGTATAGGTAGCCAGCTATAGGTGCCCCACTTTAGGTAGCCATCTATAGGTGCTCCCAGTATAGGTAGCCAGCTATAGGTGCCCCCCGTATAGGTAGCCAGATATAGGTGCCCACAGTATAGGTAGCTAGCTATAGGTGCCCACAGTATAGGTAGCCAGCTATAGGTGCTCCCAGTATAGGTAGCCAGCTATAGGTGTCCCCAGTATAGGTAGCCAGCTATAGGTGCTCCCAGTATAGGTAGCCAGCTATATGTACCCCCAGTATAGGTAACCAGCTATAGGTGTCCCCAGTATCGGTAGCCAGCTATAGTTGCTCCCCGTATAGGTGGCCAGCTATAGGTGCCCCCCAGTATAGGGAGCCAGCTATAGGTGTCCCCAGTATAAGTAGCCAGCTATAGGTGCTCCCAGTATAGGTAGCCAGCTATATGTACCCCCAGTATAGGTAACCAGCTATAGGTGTCCCCAGTATCGGTAGCCAGGTATAGGTGGCCCCAGTATAGGTAGCCAGGTATAGGTGCTCCCAGTATAGCTAGCCAGCTTTAGGTGCTCCCAGTATAGGTGGCCAGCTATAGGTGCCCCCCAGTATAGGGAGCCAGCTATAGGTGTCCCCAGTATAGGTAGCCAGCTATAGGTGCTCCCAGTATAGGTAGCCAGCTATATGTACCCCCAGTATAGGTAACCAGCTATAGGTGTCTCCAGTATAGGTAGCCAGCTATAGGTGCCCTCAGTATAGGTAGCCAGGTATGAGTGCCTCCAGTATAGCTCGCCAGGTATCGGTGTCCCCAGTATAGGCAGCCAACTATAGGTGTCCCCAGTATAGGTAGCCAACTATAGGTGTCCCCAGTATAGGGAACCAGCTATAGGTGCCCTCAGTATAGGTAGCCAGGTATGAGTGCCTCCAGTATAGCTCGCCAGGTATCGGTGTCCCCAGTATAGGCAGCCAACTATAGGTGTCCCCAGTAAAGGGAGCCAGCTATAAGTGTCCTCAGTATAGGTAGCCAGCTATAGGTGCCCCCCAGTATAGGTAGCCAGCTATAGGTGCCCCCCAGTATAGGGAGCCAGCTATAGGTGTCCCCAGTATAGGTAGCCAGCTATAGGTGCTCCCAGTATAGGTAGCCAGCTATATGTACCCCCAGTATAGGTAACCAGCTATAGGTGTCTCCAGTATAGGTAGCCAGCTATATGTACCCCCAGTATAGGTAACCAGCTATAGGTGTCCCCAGTATCGGTAGCCAGGTATAGGTGGCCCCAGTATAGGTAGCCAGGTATAGGTGCTCCCAGTATAGCTAGCCAGCTTTAGGTGCTCCCAGTATAGGTGGCCAGCTATAGGTGCCCCCCAGTATAGGGAGCCAGCTATAGGTGTCCCCAGTATAGGTAGCCAGCTATAGGTGCTCCCAGTATAGGTAGCCAGCTATATGTACCCCCAGTATAGGTAACCAGCTATAGGTGTCTCCAGTATAGGTAGCCAGCTATAGGTGCCCTCAGTATAGGTAGCCAGGTATGAGTGCCTCCAGTATAGCTCGCCAGGTATCGGTG
This sequence comes from Hyperolius riggenbachi, assembly GCF_040937935.1. Classification (NCBI taxonomy): domain Eukaryota; kingdom Metazoa; phylum Chordata; class Amphibia; order Anura; family Hyperoliidae; genus Hyperolius; species Hyperolius riggenbachi. Next base: position 565,743,865 of record NC_090647.1, read on the forward strand.
TCCCCAGTATAGGCAGCCAACTATAGGTGTCCCCAGTATAGGTAGCCAACTATAGGTGTCCCCAGTATAGGGAACCAGCTATAGGTGCCCTCAGTATAGGTAGCCAGGTATGAGTGCCTCCAGTATAGCTCACCAGGTATCGGTGTCCCCAGTATAGGCAGCCAACTATAGGTGTCCCCAGTAAAGGGAGCCAGCTATAAGTGTCCTCAGTATAGGTAGCCAGCTATAGGTGCCCCCCAGTATAGGTAGCCAGCTATAGGTGCCCCCCAGTATAGGGAGCCAGCTATAGGTGTCCCCAGTATAGGTAGCCAGCTATAGGTGCCCCCCAGTATAGGGAGCCAGCTATAGGTGTCCCCCAGTATAGGTAGCCAGCTATAGGTGTCCCCAGTATAGGTAGCCAGCTATAGGTGCCCTCAGTATAGGTAGCCAGCTATAGGTGCCCTCAGTATAGGTAGCCAGCTATAGGTGTCCCCAGTATAGGGAGCCAGCTATAGGTGTACCAGTATAGGTAGCCAGCTATAGGTGCACCCAGTATAGGGAGCCAGGTATAGGTGCACCCAGTATAGGTAGCCAGGTATAGGTGCTCCCAGTATAGGTAGCCAGCTATAGGTGTCCCCAGTATAGGGAGCCAGCTATAGGTGTACCAGTATAGGTAGCCAGCTATAGGTGTCCCCAGTATAGGGAGCCAGGTATAGATGCTCCCAGTATAGGTAGCCAGGTATAAGTGCCCCCAGTATAGGTAGCCAGGTATAGGTGCCCCTAGTATAGGTAGCCAGCTACAGGTGCCCCCAGCACAGGTATTGCTTGTTAGGCCCCTGCTTGTAGGACACAGACAGCAATAAAACCATCAAACCTTCTCTAGCACTAACTACACCTAAACAAAAAGGTTTGACCTAAATTTACATTTTAAAGCAATAGAAAGTGATTGCGTCAGATGAAATGCGCAGGCTGAGGGGATCTTCTGTGAAAACTGCAGGTCTAAACACTGGCTGGTAAAATGAAAGTGAAAGAAAAGTGTTGGGAGGGAAGGAGGCTTCCCAAAAAATATAAAATATTTAAAAACACTTTACAAGTTAAGAGGAACTCTAGAGATGAGGTTACAGAATAGGTAGTTTATTGAAACAGATCTCTCTTCTCCTGAGTTCCCAGCTCTGCCCACCTGCTGCACCCACTACCAGAGGCTCCTCCCCCTGCTGCACCCATTACCAGAGGCCCCTCCCCCTGCTGCTCCCATTACCAGAGGCTCCTCCCCCTGCTGGATTCTCCTATCTCTCAGGGCTCTGGTGGTGAGATCTCTGTGCACCTGAGTTCCCAGCTCTGCACACCTGCTGCACCCAATACCAGGGGCTCCTCCCCCTGCTGGATTCTCCTATCTCTCAGGGCTCTGGTGGTGAGATCTCTGTGCACCTGAGTTCCCAGCTCTGCCCACCTGCTGCACCCATTACCAGAGGCTCCTCCCCCTGCTGGATTCTCCTATCTCTCAGGGGCTCTGGTGGTGAGATCTCTGTGCACCTGAGTTCCCAGCTCTGCATACCTGCTGCACCCATTACCAGAGGCTCCTCCCCCTGCTGCACCCATTACCAGAGGCTCCTCCCCCTGCTGTATTCTTCTATCTCTCAGGGTATCTGGTGGTGAGATCTCTGTGCACTTGAGTTCCCAGCTCTGCACACCTGCTGCACCCACTACCAGAGGCTCCTCCCCTGCTAGATTCTCCGATCTCTCAGGGGATCTGGTGGTGAGATCTCTGTGCACCTGAGTTCCCAGCTCTGCACACCTGCTGCACCCATTACCAGAGGCTCCTCCCCCTGATGCATTCTACTATCTCTCAGGGGCTCTGGTGGTGAGATCTCTGTGCACCTGAGTTCCCAGCTCTGCCCACCTGCTGCACCCATTACCAGAGGCTCCTCCCCCTGCTGGATTCTCCTATCTCTCAGGGCATCTAGTGGTGAGATCTCTCTGCTCCTGAGTTCCCAGCTCTGCCCACCTGCTGCACCCACTACCAGAGGCTCCTCCCCCTGCTGCACCCATTACCATAGGCTCCTTCCCCTGCTGCTCCCATTACCAGAGGCTCCTCCCCCTGCTGGATTCTTCTATCTCTCAGGGGATCTGGTGGTGAGATCTCTGTGCACCTGAGTTCCCAGCTCTGCACACCTGCTGCACCCAATACCAGGGGCTCCTCCCCCTGCTGGATTCTCCTATCTCTCAGGGCTCTGGTGGTGAGATCTCTGTGCACCTGAGTTCCCAGCTCTGCCCACCTGCTGCACCCATTACCAGAGGCTCCTCCCCCTGCTGGATTCTCCTATCTCTCAGGGGCTCTGGTGGTGAGATCTCTGTGCACCTGAGTTCCCAGCTCTGCATACCTGCTGCACCCATTACCAGAGGCTCCTCCCCCTGCTGCACCCATTACCAGAGGCTCCTCCCCCTGCTGTATTCTTCTATCTCTCAGGGTATCTGGTGGTGAGATCTCTGTGCACCTGAGTTCCCAGCTCTGCACACCTGCTGCACCCATTACCAGAGGCTCCTCCCCCTGATGCATTCTACTATCTCTCAGGGGCTCTGGTGGTGAGATCTCTGTGCACCTGAGTTCCCAGCTCTGCCCACCTGCTGCACCCATTACCAGAGGCTCCTCCCCCTGCTGGATTCTCCTATCTCTCAGGGCATCTAGTGGTGAGATCTCTCTGCTCCTGAGTTCCCAGCTCTGCACACCTGCTGCACCCATTACCAGAGGCTCCTCCCCCTGCCGCACCCATTACCAGAGGCTCCTCCCCCTGCTGGATTCTTCTATCTCTCAGGGGATCTGGTGGTGAGATCTCTGTGCACCTGAGTTCCCAGCTCTGCACACCTGCTGCACCCATTACCAGAGGCTCCTCCCCCTGCTGGATTCTTCTATCTCTCAGGGGCTCTGGTGGTGAGATCTCTGTGCACCTGAGTTCCCAGCTCTGCGCACCTGCTGCACCCATTACCAGAGGCCCCTCCCCCTGCTGGATTCTTCTATCTCTCAGGGGCTCTGGTGGTGAGATCTCTGTGCACCTGAGTTCCCAGCTCTGCACAAATGTTGCACCCATTACCAGAGGCTCCTCCCCCTACTGGATTCTTCTATCTCTCAGGGGCTCTGGTGGTGAGATCTCTGTGCACCTGAGTTCCCAGCTCTGCACACCTGCTGCACCCATTACCAGAGGCTCCTCCCCCTGCTGGATTCTTCGATCTCTCAGGGCCTCTGGTAGTGAGATGTCTGTGCACCTGAGTTCCCAGCTCTGCACCCCTGCTGCACCCATTACCAGGGGCTCCTCCCCCTGCTGGATTCTCCTATCTCTCAGGGCTCTGGTGGTGAGATCTCTGTGCACCTGAGTTCCCAGCTCTGCACACCTGCTGCAGCCATTACCAGAGGCTCCTCCCCCTGCTGGACTCTACTATCTCTCAGGGGATCTGGTGGTGAGATCTCTGTGCTCCTGAGTTCCCAGCTCTGCACACCTGCTGCACCCATTACCAGAGGCTCCTCCCCCTGCTGGATTCTTCTATCTCTCAGGGATCTGGTGGTGAGATCTCTGTGCACCTGACTTCCCAGCTCTGCACACCTGCTGCACCCATTACCAGAGGCTCCTCCCCCTGCTGGATTCTTCTATCTCTCAGGGATCTGGTGGTGAGATCTCTGTGCACCTGAGTTCCCAGTTCTGCACGCCTGCTGCATCCATTACCAGAGGCTCCTCCCCCTGCTGGATTCTTATATCTCTGAGGGGCTCTGGTGGTGAGATCTCTGTGCACCTGAGTTCCCAGCTCTGCTCACCTGCTGCACCCATTACCAGAGGCTCCTCCCCCTGCTGGATTCTTATATCTCTGAGGGGCTCTGGTGGTGAGATCTCTGTGCACCTGAGTTCCCAGCTCTGCACCCCTGCCGCACCCATTACCAGAGGCTCATCCCCCTGCTGGATTCTTATATCTCTGAGGGGCTCTGGTGGTGAGATCTCTGTGCAGTTCCCAGCTCTGCACACCTGCCACACCCATGACCAGGGTCTTCCCATACTTCAGAGAATTTTATATTTTATACTATAAACGATCAAAATGGAGCTATGTGACCCCCTAGATGGAAGAGAGCAGCCAGGTGCTGTGTGGGAAGACTGCTGGAGCAGAGTGTTCTGTACATGCAGATAGGCACCCAGTATAACAATCTGGAACGCTTTACTGAAGAAAAACATGCAGAGATATCATACACCACCATCAGGAAATGCAGCTTACATAGAACAGAGAGAATACAGGAAATAACAATCTCATAAAGATCACCATTGCATTTTACACACAGTGACATCTTGTGGTTGTTGTACTACACTGCAGTTTAAGGCAACTTGTTAAACTTCCAACAAAGATATCATCGCTGAGCTAGAAAATCGAGTAGATAAATGGAGCCAGCTTAGGTTTCAGACCATCACATTCACTTTCGGGCAGACTGGTCCAATAACAGACAGATAACGCATGAGATCGATTAGCGATTTGCCACTTGGGAGGAAAGCTCCTGGCCACGCCCGGAGGCACCTTGACATCCCTCCTCAGCGCCGTTCCTCGGCACATCGTCTTTCTCCGCGGTGGTGACATGGCGGCCGGCAGCCATGTGGATCCCATTATGCAGATATGCCAGACATGCTGTTCCATTTTCCATCCACCGCCGCAGTTTGATTTATGGTCCGATATTAAAAATGTGGAGCCCAAAGACAAGGGAAGGAAAGATGAAAAGATACATCACATTTTTCATACCTATTAAACGTACCAAACGCCGGATAAGCAGATCCAAATGTACAGCGCGATTGGCGAGCCCCATCCTCACATCGCCGCCATTCCTTCTCGGTACCAGCCCAAGTATGTGAGGTCGCTCTGCGCACAGCGTCTTACGGCGAGGAGAAACGCAAACGTCACATAGAATTACCTCTTCTGAAGACCCATGGCGGCTGGAGGAGGCCTGCTGGTCTGACAGCGGCCCTTACATGTCACGTGGCATCACAGCCAATTAACTATGAAATCTAGGAATCCAGAAGCTTACACTCCAATGTCATCACCACAGTCACACACGATTATTACTATACATTTATGTAGCTCTGACATATTCCAAAGTGCTGTACAGAGATCACTGATCCATTCCTATGTGTCTCTGCACCAGAGGAGCTTACACTCTAATGTCCTCACCACAGTCACACACTATTATTATTATACATTTATATAGCTCTGATATATTCCACAGCGCTGTACAGAGATCACTGATCCATTCCCATCAGTCTCTGCACCAGAGGAGCTTACACTCTAATGTCCTCACCACAGTCACACACTATTATTATTATACATTTATATAGCTCTGATATATTCCACAGCGCTGTACAGAGATCACTGATCCATCCCCATCAGTCTCTGCACCAGAGGAGCTTACACTCTAATGTCCTCACCACAGTCACACACTATTATTATTATACATTTATATAGCTCTGACATATACCACAGTGCTGTACAGAGATCACTGATCCATTCCCATCAGTCTCTGCACCAGAGGAGCTTACACTCTAATGTCCTCACCACAGTCACACACTATTATTACTATACATTTATATAGCTCTGACATATACCACAGCGCTGTACAGAGATCACCGATCCATTCCCATCAGTCTCTGCACCAGAGGAGCTTACACTCTAATGTCCTCACCACAGTTGCACACTGTTATTATTATTATTATTATTATTATTATACATTTATATAGCTCTGACATATACCACAGCGCTGTACAGAGATCACCGATCCATCCCCATCAGTCTCTGCACCAGAGGAGCTTACACTCTAATGTCCTCACCACAGTCACACACTATTATTATTATACATTTATATAGCTCTGCCATATTCCAGTGAGCTGCAAAAATATCTCTGATCCATTCCCATCAGTCTGTGCACCAGAGGGGATATTTGTGCCCCCTGTATAGGAAGCCAGGTATAGTTTTACCCAGTATAGGAAGTCAGGTATAGTTGCCCCAGTATAGGTTAGCCAGGTATAGGTTCCCCAGTATAGGTTAGCCAGGTATAGGTTCCCCAGTATAGGTTAGCCAGGTATAGGTGCCCCAGTATAGGTAGTCAGGTATAGTTGCCCCAGTATAGGTTAGCCAGGTATAGGTGCCCCCAGTATAGGTTAGCCAGGTATAGTTGCCCCAGTATAAGTTAGCCAGGTATAGTTGCCCCCAGTATAGGTTAGCCAGGTATAGGTTCCCCCAGTAAAGGTTAACCAGGTATAGTTGCCCCAGTATAGGTTAGTCAGGTATAGTTGCCCCCAGTGTAGGTTAACCAGGTATAGTCACCCCAGTATAGGTTAGCAAGGTATAGTTGCCTCCAGTATAGGTTAGCCAGGTATAGTCGCCTCAGTATAGGTTAGCCACATATAGTCGCCTCAGTATAGGTAAGCCAGGTATAGTCGCCCCAGCATAGGTTAGCCAGGTATAGTTGCCCCCAGTTTAGGTAGCCAGGAATAGGTGTCCCCAGTATAGGTAGCCAGATGTAGGTGCCCCCAGTATAGGTAGCCAGGTATAGTTTTCCCCAGTATAGGTAGCCAGGAATAGGTGCCCCCATTATAGGTAGCCAGGTGTAGGTACCCCCAGTATAGTTAGCCAGGTATAGGTGCCCTCAGTATAGGTTAGCCAGGTACAGGTTCCCCCAGTATAGTTAGCCAGGTATAGGTGCCCTCAGTATAGGTAGCCAGGTATAGGTGCCCCAGTATAGGTAACCAGGTATAGTTTTCCCCAGTATAGGTAGCCAGGTATAGGTGCCCCCAGTATAGCTAGCCAGGTATAGTTTTCCCCAGTATAGGTTAGCCAGGTAGGTTCCCCCAGTATAGGTAGCCAGGAATAGGTGCACCCCCGTAAAGGTAGCCAGGTATAGTTGCCCCCCAGTATAGGTAGCCAGGAAAAGGTGTCCCCAGTATAGTTAGCCAGTTATAGTTGCCCCCCAGTATAGGTAATCAGGTATAGGCGCCCCCAGTAAAGGTAGCCAGCCTGTCCCCTCTCCCTCCCTGGCTGCCGCTCGATTACCTTCTTGAGTCGGCTACCCTTTCCTCCAGCACAGTCCCAGCCCCCCTCGCTAGACCTCATATCAGCTGTGCCCAGCCGCAGGCAGTGAATAGACAAGAGAACGGTTCCCCTAGTAAAGGTGCATATACGGGAAATAACTAAGTACTTCCTGTATACATAACGCTATACAGGAATACCAGTATACGTACAGCAATCTATATATATATAATAGACTAAGTGCCTCAACCTTCGAGCAAGAAGAAGAAGTACTTTGCATGAGAAAATGTATGCGTGCTCAAACACCAAGTTTAAGGCCTCTTTTCCACGGACTGTTGAGCTGTGTGCTCAGCAAGCAGTTACCAGGCAGCAGCAAGCAGTTACAATCTATATATATATAATAGACTAAGTGCCTCAACCTTCGAGCAAGAAGAAGAAGTACTTTGCATGAGAAAATGTATGCGTGCTCAAACACCACGTTTAAGGCCTCTTTTCCACGGACTGTTGAGCTGTGTGCTCAGCAAGCAGTTACCAGGCAGCAGCAAGCAGTTACCAGGCAGCAGTAAGCAGTTACCAGGCAGCAGTGAGCAGTTAGCAGGCAGCAACAAGCAGTTACCAGGCAGCAGCAAGTAGTTACCAGGCAGCAGCAAGCAGTTACCAGGCAGCAGTGAGCAGATACCAGGCAGCAACAAGCAGTTACCAGGCAGCAACAAGCAGTTACCAGGCAGCAGTGAGCAGATACCAGGCAGCAACAAGCAGTTACCAGGCAGCAGCGAGCAGTTACCAGGCAGCAGTGAGCAGATACCAGGCAGCAGTGAGCAGATACCAGGCAGCAACAAGCAGTTACCAGGCAGCAGTGAACAGTTACCAGGCAGCAACAAGCAGTTACCAGGCAGCTACAAGCAGTTACCAGGCAGCAGTGAGCAGATACCAGGCAGCAGCAAGCAGTTACCAGGCAGCAGAAAGCAGTTACCAGGCAGCAGCAAGCAGTTACCAGGCAGCAGCAAGCAGTTACCAGGCAGCAGCAAGCAGTTACCAGGCAGCAGTGAGCAGTTACCAGGCAGCAGTGAGCAGTTGTGAGAGTTTGAGAGCCATTTCACTGCCTATTCACAGTCCATGGACAAGAGGCCTTACCCTAGCAAGTCTGACATTGCAAATCTGGCCTAATTGGCTATTCATGAGGCAATGCTCATGCAAATGCATGCACAAACCAATACCACAAAGCAGTCACCCTGCTACATGCTACATTAGCACTATCCGGCTTAGTGCACACAAGAGCGGTTCGGCAGCGTTTTGCGATCCACTTGCGGCTGCGGATACGCTTGGGTAATGTATTTCAATGGGCTGGTGCACACCAGAGCGGGAGGCGTTTTGCTGAAACGCATACTCCCGAGGTGAGGCATTTTTTGGATTGCGGAGGCGTTTCTGCCTCCAATGTAAAGTATAGAAAAAACGCAAACCGCTCTGAAAAACGGCAGTTCAGAGCGGTTTTGCAGGCGTTTTTGTTACAGAAGCTGTTCAGTAACAGCTTTACTGTAACAATATATGTAATCTACTACACCAAAAACGCTTTACAAAACCGCAAAATGCTAGGTGAAATGCTACAGAAAAATAAGAAAAAGCGTTTCAAAATCTGCTAGCATTTTGCGGATCTGCTAGCTGTTTTTGGTGTGCTCCAGGCCTCCAGGAGCGCCACGGGGAGGATTCCCAATGCCCCATTTTTATACAACTGGGGGGACCGCAGGGTCCCAGGCTCTCTCACTGCCTGGAAACCACAGCGGCACAACTGAGGGGGAGGCTGGGTGGCGTGGACTACCCCCCCCCCCCCAAGTGTGGCCAGCGCCGGGGAGAGCCGTCTGCACCCACCTCCCAATATTAAAAACAGGCACTTACCTTAACGTCCATTGCGTTCTGCTACATGCGCATTAATTTGGGGGCACCACATGAGAAAGGAGAGAAGCATGGGTCACCCCGAGCTTTAGAGCTCAGGGCTGGCTCACATGCAGCACTCCAGAGGGGGGGGGGGGGGAGGACAGGCGCACTCACTCCAGGGTTCACACCGCCGGAGCAAGCCATCCACCACCTGCCTCCAAAGGATACAAACCGCACAAAATGCTTTCCATGAGAAAATTAATGCGCATGTAGCAGAACCCAATGGACGTTAAGGTAAGTGGCTGTTTTTAATATTAGGAGGTGGGTGCGGATGGCTCTCCCCAGCGCTGGCCACGCTTGGGGGGGGGGGGGGGGGGCGGCTGCGCCACCCAGCCTCCCACTCCGGGTGCCGCTGTGGTTCCCAGGCAGCGAGAGAGCACTTTGCAGTATTGGTTTTTTGACCCTGCATAGTTTGGCATGCGGAAGCAAATGCATATTTGCATGAGCATTGCCTCATGAATAGCCAATTAGGCCAGATTTGGAAAGCCAGACTTGCTAGGGTTAAACTTGGTGTTTGAGCACGCAAAATTTTTCTCATGGAAAGCATTTTTTGCAGTTGTATCCTTTGGAGGCAGGTGGTGGATGGCTTGCTCTGGTGGTGTGAGCCCTGGAGTGAGTTGTCTGCGCCTGTCCTCCCCCCACCCCGGAGTGTTGTATGTGAGCCAGCCCTGAGCTCTAAAGCTCGGGGTGACCCATGCTTCACTCCTTTCTCATGTGGTGCCCCCAAGTTAATGTGCATGTTGCAGAACGCAATGGACGTTAAGGTAAGTGCCTGTTTTTAATATTGGGAGGTGGGTGCGGATGGCTCTCCCCGGCGCTGACCACACTTGGGGGGGGGGAGGTGCAGCTGCGCCACCCAGCCTCCCCCTCCGGGGTGCCGCTGTGGTTCCCAGGCAGTAAGAGAGCCTGGGACCCCGCAGTCCCCCGGTTGTATGGGGGCATTCGGAATCCTCCCCGTGGCGCTCCTGGATAGTGCTAATGTAGCATGAACTAATACCCGCAGGGCGATCGCTTTGCGGTATTGGTTTTTGGACCCTGCATAGTTTGGCATGCGAAAGCAAATGCATATTTGCATGAGCATTGCCTCATGAATAGCCAATTAGGCCGGATTTGCAAAGCCAGACTTGCTAGGGTTAAACTTGGTGTTTGAGCACGCATACATTTTCTCATGGAAAGCCTACTTCTTCTTGCTTCAAGGTTGAGGCACGTACTCTATTAGATAGATAGATGCGGCGTATGCTACGACGCGGGTTGGCTAGTATAATATAATCTGTGATTTGCCACATGACAAGAGTGTGGCCACCATGACCCTCCACAGCAGTCTGGCCATCATTTCTCCCCCACCTAAAACAAGTAATGCTACAACCATACGTGATCTGTAGGGGGAAGGCTCGTATCAGAGGGAGAGTAAGGCCTGTACACATGATAGATAAAACTTGGCAACAAGGCAACCAATGACCACCTGAGAATCCAGCATGTGTCCTTGACCTCGACCGCTTGCCCAGTGATCCACCTGGTGGATCGCTGCAACCGAGCAACAGCCAAGAGCTGTGTTCTCCCCACTTACCTGGCAAATAGGTGACGCCACATGGACACATTGTAAGCCTGCAGGCTAGTGATGGGTCTGTACAACTTTGACCCATGTAGTGACACCCAAGGGATTAGTGCCAATGCCAGGCGACGAGCCTCCTACATGTGTACGAGGCTTGAGAAGTTGGGGGTTTCCATTGCCCTGGGCTGCTCCATCAGTAGTTAGGCTTAGGGATTGGGCAGTCATGCCAGTGCCCGGGTACCTTCCAGGGGTCTTGTTCTGTCAGTAGTAGATCATGTGCTCTGCATTTTATTGACTGTTGTTTGGATGAGTTGAGCCTCCAATTCACCTAATCTTCCTCTTGTTTGCAGCACGGGTCTGGAGGCCATAATGGAGACGTACGCCTTCTGGAGGCCACCCGTCCGCACGCTCACCTTTGAAGATTTTACAAGCATGCAGAAGCAGCAAGGTGGGCCCAGGCCTCATACAGACACATTACACTTGTTTGGTGAGGACTCCTTTCCCCTCCTCATCATCTGGTCACCAGCTGAGTCTCTTCCCAACTGGTGGTTTCAGTTAAAGATGAAAAAAAAAAGCCCAGGGAAATAAGCCAGAGAGGTGGTGAGAATGACATGTCTTCCCCCTGTACAGACCCTTCACCATAATTCCAGGCTGCAGATCAGCTACAGAATGCATCAGATTAATCACATCAAAAACAGCGGCCTGGACTCCCCCAGGGATCGGCTTGTTATAATTCACCTTGTTTGTTCCTGTTTGCTCTCGATGACAACGCTAAAAGCAGAATCAGAAGGTGGAAGCTGTGGCGGGTTTCACGATAAGAATTACATTTCATCTCGCGATTATCAGCTTCACCGGATAATGTGGGACACAAGGATTCCCTTAAACCCTTCAGACGGGAAAGGAATTTTAGTTTTGCATAGTGTGGTTAAAATATCTCCTAAGCTTTATTATCTTCTTTGTCCCTGGGAGAATTTACCTTACTTCCTGTCCAAACAGGAAGTGAGTAAATCTCTTCAACGTTGTCAGAGGCCATGGAAACTACAATATTTTCATGAAGCCTTTATTAAGAAGTATTTGTCTTTATCAATGCACCCTGTCCTTGGGAACTACTTAGGCATGTGTGTAACTACAAATAAGGGGCCCTCCAGCATGACTTTGTTGACCCCTCCCCCCATGTTCACTTTCCCCTTCCCTATGACGGCCTCCATGGCCAGAGGGCATTTTGTCAGAGGTTAGAGACCACCATGACTCTCCTCACTTATAACAAGTGTGGGCACCATGAGCGCCCTCCAACAACAATAAGTGTGACCAACATAACTCTCCTCACTTATAACGTATGTCACTCTTTACTCCCTTTTTGCATTTGACCCCCCCCCCCCATGAGAAATGGAACATCCGTAGCGCATCACTTCAAGTCATTAAGTCTTCAGAAGGAAACATTACTTGCCAGTGTTTGTAGAGAACTTTTAGGTCTAAGTTCACTATAAAACATTTTAATGCTTCCAGTTTTCACAACCGAAGTAAGTCCATTTTGGTCTTCATACTTTAAAGAGACACTGAAGTGAGACTAAATCTCGCTTCAGCTCTCATACATAGCAGGGGCATGTGTGCCCCTGCTAAAACGCCGCTATCCCGCGGCTGTACGAGGGTCCCTGACCCCCCAACCCACCCCCCGCAAATCTTGGTCGCAAGTTGGTCGTAGATTAGCCCTTCCTAGAGGCAGGGCTAACGGCTGCAGCCCTGCCTCACAGCGCGCCTATCAGACGCGCATCGCTGCCTCTCCCCCGCCCCTCTCAGTGAAGGAAGACTGAGAGGGGCGGGGGAGAGGCGGAGATACGCATCTGACAGACGCGCGTGGGGCAGGGCTGCGGCGGTTAGCCCTGCCCCAACCAGGAAGCGCTCCCCCGCATTACGGAGGGGATTTGGGGGGACAGGGACCCCCGTTAAGCCGCGGGATAGCGGCGTTTTAGCAGGGGCACACGTGCCCCTGCTAGCTATGAGGTCTGAAGCGAGATCTTTTCTCGCTTCAGACTCTCTTTAACTGGTTACCCCCCATCCAACAGTATGAGATACATCTTGGCCGGTGTGCCATGATTTCTGCCTGTGCGTCAATTCAGCCTACATGCACAGGCAAGTTTAAGGGTTAAGGAGGGGAACTGTTAAATCATAGGAATGCAGGTTAGTTAGAGTTAGACGATGTAGGCTATTTCATTGGAGCACCAGCATTACAGCTTAATACAGTCGCAGACTGCCCTGGTCATTATTGGCTCTTAAAGAAAACCAGAGCTGAGATAAATTAAAAGTTTTATACATACCTGGGGCTTCCTCCAGCCCCAAGTGCACGGATCACTCCCACGCCGCCGTCCTCAGTCTTCTCCATCTTTGGTACCGGGTACCGTAACTTCAGCCAGCCATGGCCAGTCTGCGCAAAAGAATCACACCTCCCAACTTTTTGAGATGAGAAAAAGGGACACTTAAGCCACGCCCCTGATCACGCCTCCATCGCACCCCTAGTCACACATACCATAAAGATTTCATAAGAAAAATATGTTGTTTTATAATATAAACCACACTGGTCCTTTCTATCCTGGTTCATTTTCCTTCATATTAACATTTTAAAATTGGTAATATATCAATTTAAAGGATAGGAATAAAGTTTAGAGTCAAACACATTTTTTAGTAGAGAAATACATATATTTACATAGAAAGAGGGACAACGTCCTGAAAGAGAAACAAATGGGGAGGAAAGAGGGACAGAGCTCCCAAAGAGGGACAGTCCCTCCAAAAGAGGGACAGTTGGGAGCTATGAAGAAGTGCACCCTCTACGTATTTCTCCGGCGGCTGCTGGAGAGATACGTAGAGGGTGCACTTATTTTGTGCAGACTGGCCGTGACTGGCTGAAGTTACGGTACACGGAACCGAAGAGGGAGAACACTGAGAACGGCAGCGTGGGAGGTATGTATAAAACTTAATTTATCTCAGCTCTGCTACACTTTAATACAGACAGCATAGAGCTCTTCAATGTGCCATCGGGGCTACAAAGTGTATGAAGAGGTGCCCTCTGCCTCTCCTGGTGACCTGAGAAGTCTGTGGTTGGATGTGGAGGACGTCTCCTCCCGGCTGCTGTACAATGCTAGGCCAGGACACTTTGTAGTTTTTGAGTTAAGCAGCTGTTCATCTGAGGTCTTCTGTCGTCCTCTCCTGATAAGATGTCTGTGGTTGGAGGACATCTCCTCCCGGCTGCTGTATGATGTTAGTCCTGGACACTTTAAGTTAAGCAGCTGTTCATTTGAACATCCTCGTCTTGCGGAACAAAGTAGCCAGTGAACTTTCTGGTCAGTTGGGCGGTTGGCTGAAAGTCATTAATTCAATGTTCAGAAGAGGTTTAATAAACATCACATGTGCCCGCAGCTGCCAGGCTGGCATACAGTGCTGCCTGACCTCCTTGTTGGCGGTTGGGCACACATGATGCCGGGCACAGCTGGTGGCCGTTCTGCTATAACTCAGCATATGAGGGTCCTCATCAAACTACTAAGCAGCTGTAACGTGCTCCGATCACTCACAGCTCCAGAGAAATCACATCCGCTGGGTGTTTTACTTACCGTATATCTGTGTCCTCCTCATGTGAGAAATATACCTTATGTCCTGCCTCAACAGGAAGTGATTAAATGTCTCCAGCAGCGACAGAGATGGCAGACGTGGTGTGTGTGTGTAGCTTAAAATTAAGGCATTTAAATTCCATTAAGTTCCAGGGAATACCACATTAGCGAGACCAAACACAAGACTGGGAAGTATTGGATCAATCAGAGAATCAGTATTGTACCAGGGAAATCGGAATTACGTGGGATACCGAGTACCTGTACCAACCCTCTAAATTTTTAGGCCAATCACAAGACTTGGGAATATTAAGAACAACTATCAAAGAAACAGTTTTTCTGTAAATCCGACGTACCTACAGAGCTTTTAGCCAGCAACACTAGAAAGCTTTTCAGAGGTCTCTCATCACAGCCTGTGTGAAAAAAAATAGCTTTGTTTACCAGCTGTTTTGTAACAATTTAATGTTGGCATCAGTGGGAGGGGGAAGCAGAGCTGCACTGTGACCTGGCTGTAAACTGTTTACTTTACACTGTGTGGCAGAGAGAGACACACAGACAGGAACACAGAGCTTCAGTTGATGATTATTTACACACATCTGAAGCTATATTTCTGCTTTCTATCATTCTGCACAGATTCCAGTCACAGTATTAGAGCCAGTGAGGATTGTTTCTGTATGCTGGATGTGCTGGGAACAGTCCTCCATAGTAATGCCCACAGTGAGCACTGTTCTCTGTAAATGTCATATTTTCCTCATATAAAACATAAAAAGATGACAAAAAAAGCCTTTGTATTGCTATTTTCTACTAATTACTGGAAATATATGTGGCATTTTGAATTTTAGTTCACTTTGATAGTTGTCCTTTAAGCCAATCAGAGAATTTGGAAAAGTACTGTGGTTGCCAATAGGAAATGCGGATTATGCATAATGGTGTACATGCACCAAAAATAGCAGATTCTGCCCCCCCCCCCCCAAAAAAAAACTTTATTGACAAAAATAGCAAAAAGAACCCCACATTCCCTGGAAATCTAACTTTCCGACCATCCCTACTTAAAATCCAACAATTGAATGCACAAATGGCCAGATTACAGGTGGCCATACACCTATAGATGGCCACCAGATCGACCATCAGAGAGATCCCACTATGATCAAATCTGATCAGAGAGGGATCTGTCGGCCGCCCACACACTGCACATAGATTTTCACGAGGAAATCGATTCAAAGTCTAATTGCACATTCACAATCTTCCTAATATTCTTCTCTGTGTTGTGTCTCTAGGGGGCAGCACTGGGACATCTCCGACGACATCCAGTACTGGAACGCCATCACCATCTGCATCCTCCCACCTGCTCTCTCCATCGTGCTCTCCGCCCACTTTCCATCTGACGCCCAACTCTTTCAACGTTGGCTGCCGGGAAAACCAACTCTGCAACCTCAACCTGTCCGAGTACCCAGCTTGCGCCAGGAGTAACATGGCCGCCCTCCAGAGCTACCCGGGCCTGGGTGACAGTGGATACAACCGGCTGCAAGGTGGCAACTCCGCCGGCAGCCAATCATCAGAGAGCTTTATGCCCCAGCGGACTTCCTCCTTAATCTCTGGAATGGCCACTCCATCGTCTCTGCCAAGCAACGGCAAGATGGATGCGTACAGTGGGCAGCTGGGCTCTTACCCCACCTCCCAGTTCCAGTACATGATGCAGACCGGAAACCCCTCCTCTGGCTCCTCCTCCTCGCACATGTTTGGCAGTGGTCACATGCAGCAAAGCTCCTACAATGCCTTCTCCATCCATAACCCCTACAACCTCTATGGATACAACTTTCCAGCCTCGCCCCGGCTGGCCGCAAGTCCCGAAAAACTAACTGCCCCCCAAGGCACTTTGCTCTGCTCATCTCCCTCCAATGTGGCCTTTGGAGAGCGGCAGTACCTGTCCTCCGGTATGGATGCCATGCACATGATTGGTAGCCCTTCAGCCAATCAGCAGGCTGCAAACGCCTGTGACAGCAGACAATATGGAGGTGTACCTGGTTCTTCTTCACAAATGTCCGTGCACATGGTTTAAGGACATCTGGAGCTTCATGGGTGGACTGTGAGAACCGCAGTGCCTTTGGAAGGACCGCCGCTGGCATGGAGCCCTGACTCTGGCCACCGACGCCCTACGTGGATATACAATGCAATTATACCAGATGTAGCTTCCCGCCATGATAACTCGCCACTTCTCACATCTCTCGGGGTTTCCTCCTTGAGGACTCCTCAAAGAAACTGGACTTGTTTTTTTTTCTCTTTTAAAGTTTTATTAGTGTTTGTGATAAAGCTTTCAAATACCAGGCTGCATAAATGACAAAATAGTAATAATAATACAGTAAACAGAGACAGAGTGGAAGAAGACGCCAAGTCAAAGTTTTGTCTGGAGTATTTAAAAAAAGTACTATAATAGGAAATAGGACAAGGACAGTGGAGTGATGGGTGTGACATTGGCATCATCTCCAGGGTTCAGGTTACATGGACAAAACTTCAACTAATATAAAAGGAATTGTTATACCACAATTTCCCACCATCCACCCATCTACCCTCTTACCTTCCATTTCTTACTTACCACATATGACTTTGTCTTTCATATACCAGCCACTTACCCCTCCCCCTCTAAAAGCTCACGATGACCCTCCCTACCACCCACTTTACTCTTACCCATTACCTGCCAGCCACCCACCCCTTTCTTACCCCTCGCCTACAAGCCACCCACCCTACTCTGTCTCTTACCCCTCAACTGCCTGCCATACCCACTCTACTCTTAACCCTCACCTTCTTGCCACCCACCATACACTTACCCCTCACATTCCTGCCACCCACCATACACTTACCCCTCACATGCCTGTCACCCACTTTTCCCTTACCCCTCACCTTCCTGCCACCCACCATACTCTTACCCCATCACCTTCCTGCCACCCACCTTTCCCTTACCCCTCACCTTCCTACCACCCACCTTTCCCTTACCCCTCACCTTCCTGCCACCCACCTTTCCCTTACCCCTCACCTTCCTGCCACCCACCATACACTTACCCCTCACATTCCTGCCACCCACCATACACTTACCCCTCACCTTCTTGCCACCCACCATACACTTACCCCTCACATTCCTGCCACCCACCATACACTTACCCCTCACCTTCTTGCCACCCACCATACACTTACCCCTCACATTCCTGCCACCCACCACCATACACTTACTCCTCACATGCCTGTCACCCACTTTTCCCTTACCCCTCACCTTCCTGTCACCCACCATACTCTTACCCCATCACCTTCCTGCCACCCACCTTTCCCTTACCCCTCACCTTCCTACCACCCACCTTTCCCTTACCCCTCACCTTCCTGCCACCCACCTTTCTCTTACCGCACACCCACCCCTCTGTTATCCCTCACCTCCCAGCCACCCACCCTACTCTTACCTTTCACCGAACAGCCACCCGCTCCTTTCTTACCCCTCACCTGCCAGCCACTCAACCTACTCTTACCCCATCACCTTCCTGCCACCCACCTTTCCTTTACTGCACACCCACCCCTCTTTTACCCCTCACCTATGAGCACCCCACCCTACTCTTACCTAACAGCCACCCACCCCTTTCTTACCCCTCAGCTACAAGCCATCCACCCTACTCTGCTGCCAACCCTTCTCTAACCCATCATTTTTACTCTACCTCCTTTGACTTAATCCCTCATACCTCAGCCACTCGCCTTGCTGTTAACCCCTTGCCTTTCTGGCATTGACTGCCCTCTTTTTTGCAAATCTTTTGCACATACATCCCCTCCCTCTGCCTGTGTGCCAAGCCTGAAATTAAATGTTTATTTGCCTGCCCTGCGCAACCAACCGGCCTGCGCTTACGACACCCTCCTCAACCTACCTGCCAGGTCCATACAATAGTCTTCATGTTATGGAGGAAAAACACCACATGTCCCTCACCTGCACTGCACCTTAACCCTTCTCTGTCTTCGCATGTCCAGCTACCAAAATTTGCTAATAATATATATTTTGAATGAAATGGAAGGAATATATATATTTGTCAAAATTTGGAGACATCAGTTCTAAGCAAGCCCATCCTTAAATTTAAGTATCCATCTCTTGAAGTCTCTTTTTCCCGTGTAGAGCGTAAAAACATTTGGTAAAGTTTGGTGTCTGTAAAATTAGGACTTGGAGAAGGGCTTCATGCTGGCTGAAGGTTTGGGCACACCCTGAGGGTAACATGTAGGTGATCCACACGTGTTTTATGATGATGTTTACTGAATGGTCAGGATGGGTCTCAGATTGACCTTGTTTGGCTTCACGCATGTTGGACGTAGGCCATGCTGATGAGCTATGATGGGAAGTGAAGGAGAAGGGCTCGCCTTTGAAGTGATTATTGTAAGTGAGGTGGAAGGAGTATAGATAGTATTCTTCAGATATTTAGCAAGACTGTGAAGGCTCATCAGAGGGTGCACAGATTCAGACAACATCTCTTATGTCCCGAGGAGACATCTGAGTAACGCATTGTGACTTAACCTCACCTGCACCCCCGATAAAATGATGAAGGAAATTACCAAAGTACCGAATGACAAACAGATCGGTATGATGGTAAATATCTTGTGGTGACTTTGGGGATTTATCAAATCTAGGAGTAAAGGGTTGCCGGCAATACGGGATCTGTGGCCGTGTCACTGGGAGTGAGGATGGACGGATGCTCAAAAAGCCACCTTGGTAATATTAAGTTACTGCGTGCTCATGACTCAGATTGCGAAACATACACATAGGATTCTTTTTTGATGCTGATACTTCGGGGATTTAGCTACCAGAATTTGGTGAAGTTTGGTGGCTCGGTGGCAAAGGCCCGGCACTTTCCCCTTTACGGCACTAGAGTCACACACTCAAATATTGGGTAGGACAGTAGAGTTTGCATGTTTTCCCGGTGTTTGCCTGGTTTCCCGGTGTTTGCCTGGTTTCCCGGTGTTTGCCTGGTTTCCCGGTGTTTGCCTGGTTTTGCCGTTTGGAAAGAGAAAGTCTGAATAATAATTGAAATTCTTGAATCAATTTTTGGAAGAACAAACACCTGGTTTATCCGAGGTGAAAATAGTGGATACCTTAATCAGAAAAATATAATAATTGAAATTCAATTGCTTGTTTACTAGTGTATGGTATATTGGCTCGATTTTTTTCTGAATATTCGATGGTGTAAAAATTGATCAGATTTCTCTGGTTGAAAAAAAGAAACTTAAAAAATTGAATAATACTTAAGGTGGCCACACACCATACAATTTTTTACATTTCTTTTCAATTCAAGATTAACAATTAATTTTTCTGATTGATTCTAACATTTAAAAAATCTGACCAATGTGTGTTCAATTTTTCTCTAATTCTGAAAAAAAAAATGATTGAAAATATTGCTTGAATCTCTACACTATAAAATTGTCAATCTACCACACACCATGCAATCCTTAAAAAAATTGATCAAACATTTCCTTTACTCCCAATCAAGAAAAAAAAACAAAACAAAAAAACAGAAAATTCCATCGGAAATTTCAGTTGAATGAAAAAAAGCTTTTGATTTTTCTGCAGAAACAATCTTGTTTATCGAATTGCTATAAAATCAGACAATTTTATTGTATCGTGTGTGGTCACCTTTAGGGCTCACTCACACTAGGGGCGTTTTCGGCCTTTTTTCAAGCGCAGGCGATTTTCAAAATCGCCCACACAACGCTTGTGCAATTAAATTTCCGTGAGACGGTTCATATCAGCACGTTGCTTTTGCTTTGCTGTTGGCAAAGTGGTGCCTGTACCATTTTTAGGGCATTTTTGCTATAATAGAAGGTATAGGAAGAGAGCTGAACACTCACAAAATCGCTTTGTGCAGCGATTAGGTTTGCGGTTTTAAGAATAAATACATTGCATTTATTATTTTCCGGGACAAAGAGTTCACTTTCTGACTTGCGTCAGGGAGAGGATTACACAACCGCTCTGGAAAAGTGCTTTTAACAAAAACGCAGCACGCAGTGGAGCGCCAGGAGGTGCTAGAAAAACACTCACAAAAAAAAACGCATGCGTTTGCATTTTCGTTTTTAGATGTGAACGAGGCCTAACACTTGGTAAAAAAAAATAATATAAATAGCAAATCCTCCTCCCCCTCCCACCGTGAAGTATGCTGGGATTGGAATAGCTCATCAGTGAATGCTGCCAGCGTGCGTGTGGATGTACGGATCGTGTGTACGGATCTTGTGTACGGATCGTGCGTACGGATCGTGCGTACGGATCATGCGTACGGATCTTGCGTACGGATCGTGTGTACGGATCTTGTGTACGGATCTTGTGTACGGATCGTGCGTACGGATCGTGCGTACGGATCGTGTGTACGGATCTTGCGTACGGATCTTGCGTACGGATCGTGTGTACGGATCTTGTGTACGGATCTTGCGTACGGATCGTGTGTACGGATCTTGTGTACGGATCTTGTGTACAGATCGTGTGTACGGATCGTGTGTACGGATCTTGTGTACGGATCGTGCGTACGGATCGTGCGTACGGATCTTGCGTACGGATCTTGTGTACGGATCGTGTGTACGGATCGTGCGTACGGATCTTGCGTACGGATCGTGTGTACGGATCTTGTGTACGGATCGTGTGTACGGATCGTGTGTACGGATCTTGTGTACGGATCGTGTGTACGGATCGTGCGTACGGATCTTGTGTACGGATCGTGTGTACGGATCGTGCGTACGGATCGTGCGTACGGATCGTGTGTACGGATCGTGTGTACGGATCTTGTGTACGGATCGTGTGTACGGATCGTGTGTACGGATCTTGTGTACGGATCGTGCGTACGGATCGTGCGTACGGATCATGCGTACGGATCTTGCGTACGGATCGTGTGTACGGATCTTGTGTACGGATCTTGTGTACGGATCGTGCGTACGGATCGTGCGTACGGATCGTGTGTACAGATCTTGCGTACGGATCTTGCGTACGGATCGTGTGTACGGATCTTGTGTACGGATCTTGTGTACGGATCGTGTGTACGGATCGTGTGTACGGATCTTGTGTACGGATCGTGCGTACGGATCGTGCGTACGGATCTTGCGTACGGATCTTGTGTACGGATCGTGTGTACGGATCGTGCGTACGGATCTTGCGTACGGATCGTGTGTACGGATCGTGTGTACGGATCTTGTGTACGGATCGTGTGTACGGATCGTGTGTACGGATCTTGTGTACGGATCGTGTGTACGGATCGTGCGTACGGATCTTGTGTACGGATCGTGTGTACGGATCGTGTGTACGGATCTTGTGTACGGATCGTGTGTACGGATCGTGTGTACGGATCTTGTGTACGGATCGTGTGTACAGATCGTGTGTACGGATCGTGTGTACGGATCTTGCGTACGGATCGTGCGTACGGATCGTGTGTACGGATCTTGTGTACGGATCGTGCGTACGGATCTTGCGTACGGATCGTGTGTACGGATCTTGTGTACGGATCTTGCGTACGGATCGTGTGTACGGATCGTGTGTACGGATCTTGCGTACGGATCGTGTGTACGGATCGTGTGTACGGATCTTGTGTACGGATCGTGTGTACGGATCTTGTGTACGGATCGTGTGTACAGATCGTGTGTACGGATCGTGTGTACGGATCTTGCGTACGGATCGTGCGTACGGATCGTGCGTACGGATCTTGCGTACGGATTGTGCGTACGGATCGTGCGTACGGATCGTGCGTACGGATCGTGCGTACGGATCTTGTGTACGGATCGTGCGTACGGATCTTGCGTACGGATCGTGTGTACGGATCGTGTGTACGGATCTTGTGTACGGATCGTGCGTACGGATCTTGTGTACGGATCGTGCGTACGGATCTTGCGTACGGATCGTGCGTACGGATCGTCTGTACGGATCTTGTGTACGGATCTTGTGTACGGATCGTGTGTACGGATCGTGTGTACGGATCTTGTGTACGGATCTTGTGTACGGATCGTGTGTGTGTACGGATCGTGCGTACGGATCGTGCGTACGGATCGTGCGTACGGATCGTGCGTACGGATCTTGCGTACGGATCGTGTGTACGGATCGTGTGTACGGATCGTGTGTACGGATCTATGCAGGACACCGAGGAAAGTTGGGTTGATGGGGATAAAACCAAAGTGCCTTAATGTGTATCAGGGTCTGCAGGCTGCCTGTGCAAAGGGCGAGAACCTGCACCCATCTGTATGACCTGCCGCCATTAGGAATGATCACAGATATGCAAATTGTTCCGAGCTGATGCAAATTTGTATGCAAATGTATGCAGTTTAAACCCAAGTTTAAATTGATTGGTCCTTTTTTTTAAGCTGCATATACAGTATTTGCATAAAAATTTGCTTAATTTTGGAAGTATTTGCATCTCATTGATCATCCCTAGCCGCCATATAGGGAGTCTCCGCCCACTAAAATCACACACACACTCATTTTCCATATGCAGCTTATTTATTAGGTGCCTCTTACCTGCTGTGCCTATGGCACGTCTCCTGCAGAATATTAGGGAATAGTGGGAAGAAAAAGAGGGAAGGAGAAGAGTACACTCCCACACAGAGGCTGTGGCAATCCTTCTCAGATTATCATGCAGTTGGGATTTACTTACAAAAAAGTTTCAGCTATACAAAGTACAACATATATAATACTGTTCTTTTTATGACACATTTTAGTTGTTTAATGTTACAGTATTGTATAAACTGTTATATGTAGATTATAACACTTTAAAAGCACATTGCACAACCAAAAAACAATTTATACTCTGTGTCCAAATACAGATTTGTCTGAAACTAAATCATTTATCCAGGTTTCACCATGTGTAACACAGGACTCAACTTACACACAAACATACAATCTCCCGGAACGGGACCTGTGTGTAAGTGGGGACAGCCTGTACTTTATGTGCCTTATACAGTGAGGGGGTTCCGACAGTCCAAACACCTGAAATCAGAGCTGGGCAGTAATGCCGCATCCAGAAATGAACTTTTAATTATAAATAAATAGGATAAAGTTGCCCTTCTGGCTAGTTTTGGGTTCTTGGGAATGTTTTGTCACGGTGTGTGTGACTAATAAGGGCGTATCTGGCTGATAAGGGCCTAATATGGGCGTGTCTGGCTGATAAGAGTGTGTCTGGCGGATAATGGAGTGTCTGGCTGATAAGGTCATATTTAGCTGATAAGGGCGTCTGGCTGATAAGGGTGTGTCTGGTTGATAAGGGTGTGTCTGGTTGATAAGGGTGTGTTTGGCTGATAAGGGCGTGTCTGGCTGATAAGGGTGTGTCTGGCTGATAAGGGCGTGTCTGGTTGATGAGGGCATGTTTGGCTGATAAGGGCGTGTCTGGCTGATAAGGGCGTGTTTGGCTGATAAGGGCGTTTCTGGCTGATAAGGGCGTGCCTGGTTGATAAGGGCGTGTTTGGCTGATAAGGGCGTGTCTGGCTGATAAGGATGTGTTTGGCTAATAAGGGCGTGTCTGGCTGATAAAGGTGTGTTCAGCTGATAAGGGCGTGTCTGGCTGATAAGGGCTTGTCTGGCTGGTAAGGACGTGTCTGGTTGATAAAGGCGTGTCTGGCTGATAAGGTCGTGTCTGGCTGATAAGGGCATTTGGCTATTAAGGGTGTGTCTGACTTCCCCCCCCTTGACACGAACGTGCGCTCAGTCTCTGGAAATCCAGTGCCGTTATCACAATTTAACATAGGCTGGGGTCTGTGAACTGCACACAATTCTCTCTTTGTTTACATATCCATTGAAGACAATCGGGAAGTCGGACATTGTCTCAGCAGACAACGACTCCCTCTGGACAGACCACCACACAGACGTCGTCCAATCATCTCACACCTCATCTCTCTTTATATTCACTGTGTAATTATCTGGACTGTTTTATTGGCTTATATCGCTTTCCTTTGTGCCTTGTGAGCCTGGAGACGTGGGGGCGGTCCCTCGCCGCTGGTCACCCCGCCTCTCAGAGGGGACCCCTCCCCCGAGAGTTGTGGGGCGGGTGCAGCGTGGGCAGCCAGCCGCCTCTCGGGGCCTCTCTGCCGTTGTGTGACAATGCAAGCTATGACATAATCAGTTTTGTTGTTTTTTGGGATGTGTTGTAGATAATGATATTTAAATGCTGATTGGTTGGCGTGGAGGGCGGCGTCGCCCCGCCTAACATGATGCTGTGTATAACGATGCCTTCTGTGCCAAGCACATACAGAAATAAATCATGTTTTGCTCTCTTATCTCGCTTTATTCTCTCTTATTTCTGTAAACTCCACCAAACCAATGAGCAGAGGAAGACCTCTGAGCCATTCTCCATGAGAAGAACCACTAAACACAGAACCCGCCTCTGAGCGACACGTTAAAGAAGCCCTCCGCTCCTTCCTGCACAGGCTCATATGAGCAAACACTGGATTACCATACAAGGGAAGCAGGGCTGTCTACCCACTTAAAGGGCATCTGAAGTGAGAGGGATATGGTGGCTGCTATATTTATTTCCTGTTGAACAATGCAATTCGGACAATTGAACAATCTGTACAATTTGGCTGTCCTGCTGATCTCCTTGGCTGCAGTAGTGTCTGAATCACATCAGAAACAAGCATGCAGCTGATCCAGTCACACTTCAGTCAGAGCACCTGATAAGCATGCTTGTTCAGGGGCTATGGATAAAAGTATTAGAGGCAGAGGATCAGCAGGACAGCCAGGCAATAAGCATTGTTTATAAGGAAATAAATATGGCAGCCTCCATATCCCTCTCACTTCAAGTGCCCTTTAATGTTTTTGTAGTAGACTAAGAAGAAAAGAAAAGAAAAAAAAATGCAAAAACGCAATTTTGGCCTTTTAAAATACAAATGATTTAAAGTATTTCGCTTTAAGTGAGCAGGATGTTACCTTCGCAATGCATCATGGGTGAATGTGCAAATGTTTGGCCCTCTTCAAAAATCTGAGTGGTTCTTCTTATCAAGAGTGTTTCTTTTATTGCCAGTGTTTAGCCTTCTTTGCAGCCCTGGATAAAAGCATTGCCCATTTTTGTAAATAGTTTATTCTATCTTCTCATGGGACAACAGGAGATATGACTCTATGATACATTGTAATGCAGTCAGTGTACAGCTATAACAGGGTACATTTGCTGTGCTATCAAAATAACTCAACACCAGTGATGCTCAAATCTGGATCCAGGAGACACCCGGATAGTTGCTATCCGGATATCTCCCAGTTACCTGTGCGGGGGGGGGGGGGGGGGGGGGGGGGGAGCGGGGGGGCGGTCAAGCTTACCTATCTGATGTCTTCTTCGTCTGTCACTGGTGCCTCCCACGATGCATTCCACGCGGCGGTCACGTGACTACAAACACTTCCTCCTTCCAGGTGGACCTGTAAGCTTGCCCCCGCCCAGCCCGCACAGGTAACTGGGAGATATCCGGATAGCAACTATCCGGGTGTCTCCCGGATCCGGAGTTGAGCATCCCTACTAAACACATTACTCAACGCATTAACTTTAATGTCTAAATTACTTTTAGTACACCCCACGGTGAAGAATGTCAAAATTGTGCTGAAAGTGTGAATATTTTGTGTGCCACCATTATTCTCCAGCATTGCTGTAAGAGCTAGTTAACACTAGGTCCGGAAATGTATCCGTGGCTCCATTTCTAAAACCTGATCAAAACCGGAGCCACGGATAGCAATGTTAAATATAGCAGCTGTCTTCACCCAAACAAAAAAACGGATCCGTCTGCGTGTGCAGGGACTCGTTTTTAAAACCGTTCTGGAAGCTCCGGATCCGCTGCATTTTCCTGCTACGGATCTAGAACCTGATACACGCAGGGGTAGTGGCAGGCTATGGAAAAACGGATCCCCCTCTACACAGGCAGATTTGGACAAGGAAATTGATCCGTTTTCTGTGTCACATCCTGTGGGGAGAGAGGGGGCCGCCATGCTGGAGGGGTATAGCACGCAGGACGGGGGTGGCCGCAAAAATGTAATGTATAGCAGCGGCGATCTTACCTCCTCCTCCTACTTCCTCCGCTCACTGCGTCACTGCCTGCAATGCCGCCCTCCGAAGTATAGAGGGCGACATTGCAGGCAGTGACGCGGTGAGTGGAGGAAGTAGTAGAAGGAGGAGGTAAGCTCCCCGCTGCTATACTTTACATTTTTGCGGCATGTAGCTGGAGGGGGTAGCGGGGACAGGGGACCCAGGGGAGGGAGGGGACGTCCCCTCTTCCCACTGACCACTGCCACCCCTGTCCTGCCTGCTACCCCCTCAGCCAAAAAAAAGCAAAACCTGCAAACGGATCGAAAACGTATGCTGCAAAAAAGGCAGCATTGATCTGTTTGCGTTCCCTTGGCTAGGATCACAGACCGCAGGCTCCGTCCTGCAACCATGCCTAGTGCGGACCTAGCCTAAGTCTCTTGGGCATGGAGGTCACTAGAGCGTCACAGAAGCCACTGGAATCCTCTTCCCCTCCTCCATGGTGAAGCTGGTGGATGTTAGAGACCTTGTGCTCCTCCCCCTTCCATATAAGGATGCCCCACAGATGCTCAATTGGGTTTAGGTCTGGAGACCTGTTCGGCACCTTTACCCTCAATTTCTTTAGCAAGGCAGCGGGCATCCTTGAGGTGTGTTTGGGGTCATTATCACCTGGAGTGAGAGTGTTATGGAGGCCGCCATATTTATTTCCTTCCAAACAATGCCAGGTAGTTCTGTTGATCGTCTGTAAGACATAGGAGTTAATACACTATAACAAATAGCGTGCCTATCAGAGTTAACACGCCTTATCAGAGCTACCACAACTTATCAGAGTAGCATAGTGAGCGCTACGAACTTATGCCTGCTAATTGGCAATGATGAGAGCTCCACTCGTTCTGCCCTGAGCCCCTGCGGGTCCAATCACTATGAAGGACATTATCCCAGCACTTTGATTGGCCCAATAGGCTGCCTGTCAAGTTTCCTGTCAGGTGACTGGCAGCCTATTGGGCCAATCAAAGTGCAGGGATAATGCCCTTTAAAGTGATTGGACCCGCAGGGGCTCAGGGCAGGACGAGTGGAGCTCTCGTCATTGTCAATTAGCAGGCATAAGTTTGTAGCGCTCACTATGCCACTCTGAAAAGGTGTGTTAACACTGATAAGGCATGTTAACTGATATGGCACACTATTTGTTATAGTGAATCAACCCCATAGTGTCTGAGTCAAAACCCTGCGACAAGCATATGGCTAATCCAGTAAAACCTGAGTCAGCTGAGCCAGCAGTCAGAGTCTGCTGTGTGCAGCTTTTCAGCTAGTCCAGTGACCTGCAAACTTGGCTCTCCAGCTGTTAAGGAACTACAAGTCCCACGTTGCATTTGCCTTTACGAATCATGACTGTGGCTGTCCGACTCTCACAATGCATTGTGGGACTTGTAGTTCCTTAACAGCTTAAGAGCCAAAATTGCACATCACGGAGCTAGTCTATGAGAGGCAGCTGAAAAGCTGCCATGAATCATTTGTTCATACCCTAAAGAGAAATGTATGCATGATTTCCGCAAAGGCATTATTGATTCACAAAATTAAGTGTTAAATGAACACAGAACTGATAAAGCAAAGCCAGCAAACAAAAAAATGAAATAAATAGGCTTCAGAGCAGCTTTGAGCATGGAACCCGCCATTGAGGTCACCTCAAGTCAAGATCGAACATTTTACAGCCTGTGTAATGATCTAAAATCCTTCATAGGTTTGGCGCTGTGTGAGGTCTGCGGAACCTCGCGTCCGCGGGAATTCCTGAAAACCTCAGTGATGTCATCGCTAAATAAGAAGCTTACCGCTCATAATATTATTTCTACACATCGACTCTAAACTTTTATTGTCTAGTAAACCAGAAGGCATTCCGATGATCCCCCTGGCGGCTGTGGTTGTCCTGAGGTTGTGCGCTAGTAAAGAGGCGGTCCACAAAGCACACCAAACAAAGAGGGCCAACCATGATTGGCTGAAACCTCAGGGGTCGCTAGGTCGGCTCCTCCCCTCATTACCAGCTGTGACCTCACATGACCTATCACAACCCCTTTACCCTTACTGGCTGTGTGAGAATCCAGGAGGAACCTGAAGGGAAAAGGAGTAATAAGATGAATTTCTCTGAGTTGAACTGAATGTTTTGACTTTTTTGTTTTTCTTTTGCTTTGTTTCGTTTTTGGTTCAATAAATGTGAAATAAACCTGATTAGTGGGGATGGTCAATGAGATTCTATTAAAGGACAACTGACCTCAATCAAAAACAGTAACATATACAAATATAAGCTGAATACTTACCCACCGTACATTATGTCTGTGTCCCCCCCTTTGTCGGCTGTTTCCCAACATCTATTTACCAAAATGGCCAAGAACCCAGAAGAACTCTCGGGTCAGTGCTCCCTCCTGCACACAATGCACGTCTCAGCTAGCTAAGGCGCGCAGGAAGATTACTGCATGCATGGGAGTGCACTCGGCGCAAAGAAGGAGATGAAGGGGTGTGGAAGAGGCAGGCAATGGGGAGGGGGCTATGGACCTGGGGGGCCCCAAGCAATCATTTTTGGCAGGGGGGCCCCATACATGTTAGTTACGCCCATGCCCCCGCCACACATATTCATGCTATCTTCCCCCACCCCCCCATGGTTACCCACAACACCAGGGGGCCCATCTGCCAGTGGGGATATCCCAACTGTGATGTACCAAGTGTGAGCGTCATGATGCCCCATAACAGTAAGACTATTCCCCAGCCATAACAAGTTTGAACACTTATCTATTCACTTCCGGTGCCATCTGCAGTGACCCTCAGCTAGTAGCTGGAACTTCCCGTGTACTTCCAGACTATGGCTGCACTTCTGGTGCTGGCTGCAGTGACCCTCAGCTAGTAGCTGGAACTTCCCATGTACTTCCGGACTATGGCTGCACTTCCGGTGCCGGCTGCAGTGACCCTCAGCTAGCAGCTATAACTTCCTGTGTACTTCCGGACTATTGCTGCACTTCCAGTGCCGGCTGCAGTGATCCTCAGCTAGTAGCTGGAACTTCCTGTGTACTTTCGGACTATGGCTGCACTTCCGGTGCCGGCTGCAGTGACCCTCAGCTAGTAGCTGGAACTTCCCATGTACTTCCGGACTATGGCTGCACTTCCGGTGCTGGCTGCAGTGACCCTCAGCTAGCAGCTATAACTTCCTGTGTACTTCCGGACTTTTGCTGCACTTCCGGTGCCATCTGCAGTGACCCTCAGCTAGTAGCTGGAACTTCCTGTGTACTTCCGGACTATGGCTGCACTTCCGGTGCCAGCTGCAGCGATCCTCAGCTAGTAGATGGAACTTCCTGTGTACTTCCGGACTATGGCTGCACTTCCGGTGCCGGCTGCAGTGATCCTCAGCTAGTAGCTGGAACTTCCTGTGTACTTCCGGACTATTGCTGCACTTCCGGTGTCGGCTGTAGTGACCTTCAGCTAGTAGCTATAACTTCCTGTGTACTTCCGGACTATGGCTGCACTTCCGGTGCCGGCTGCAGTGATCCTCAGCTAGTAGCTGGAACTTCCTGTGTACTTCCGGACTATTGCTGCACTTCAGGTGTCGGCTGTAGTGACCTTCAGCTAGTAGCTATAACTTCCTGTGTACTTCCGGACTATGGCTGCACTTCCGGTGCCGGCTGCAGTGATCCTCAGCTAGTAGCTGGAACTTCCTGTGTACTTCCGGACTATTGCTGCACTTCAGGTGTCGGCTGTAGTGACCTTCAGCTAGTAGTTATAACTTCCTGTGTACTTCCGGACTATGGCTGCACTTCCGGTGCCAGCTGCAGTGACCCTCAGCTAGTAGCTGGAACTTCCTGTGTACTTCCGGACTATGGCTGCACTTCCGGTGCTGGCTGCTGTGACCCTCAGCTAGCAGCTATAACTTCCCGTGTACCAGCTGCAGCGATAGTAGCTAACAATGCTGCTGCTGTCGAGTAAAACATGCAAGGTTGATTTATAAACATTTTCCCTGACACATCCCCTGAGTAATATCATTCCTCTTTGCAAAGCACACAGCACCTTTATTCAATGTTAAGTAAAGGGGGGGGGGGGGGGGCGCTAAGCTACTATTATTACCATTTTATATATTTATATTTTTATTCTCCCCACTTCAGATACTGTGTACAGTGCTGTCAGGCAGAGGTCACCATAGATCTTTCTGCGGGGCCTCCAGATGTTTATTCCATATATGGTGGACAGCCCGCCCACCGGTGTGGTCCATATGCCCACGCCTGCAATGCGTCCTGGAATACCGCGGTAGCTCGCAGCTTCTGCACACTATTTCCTGCCCGGAAGTGATACATCCCACCGTAAGTGCAATCCTCAGGCTTAGCAAATCACCCCCCGGAGTCGCACATGAAAGGAACTCTGGACGCAGACACGTGACGAGCACGTGTTCCATGTAATTGATAAGCCATGTCAGCTGTAGTGACGTGCCAGAGGACCCCCTCCCCGTGTAACACATGCGCCAGCGATCTGGGAAGATGCCAATAATTGTTGGTGTGTTCACACCGATTGCCAGTTCCTGCTGATGTAAAGACCACGGATCGGGCCTATCCTTCATCCACCCCAGATGGCACCCAGATCTTTGTTTTAAGTGCAAATTTCCTCAGCATTAAGTCTTCCCCTCCCCCTCAACCCCCGCTAATATAATCCAGATTGTGTCACAGATCAAAGACGCAGCCATCCGTCATGACCGCCGAACAAGCAGGGTGACCGCGTTACCTGCTCACGGCCAGCACTGGGGGGCCTCAGGGTGTCTCAGAAACAGCAGAAATATTTTCTATGCTACTGAAAAATGTAAACCCTCCGTGTCCGCAAAAGGAAACAACAGATTTTTCACATTTTTTTAAATGTATGGAAAGCGGACTGTCGAAATTTTACTAAAGCTGCAGAAAACTTTCACGCTGAAATGAAATTCAGTGTATAAAGCCCGTCCGTTGCTTTTTCTGATGCAGAGCTGATGTCAGCCGTGCCCCCACAATGTAGAAAAACACCTCTGTGGGGGAAAAAAATGAAAACACAACAAAATTTACAAGTGATGAACATAAATAAGGAATGAAATACAACTGACTACATATAAGTGACACACAAAACTGTGACACCCCCCAGTCTAACGATGCCCTTTAATGATCCAATTTTCCTACTTCCAATTGTTGCGTTCGTTTGGAAATGATCATTTGTGCCCACCAATGGAGTGGAAAAAAATTAAAGGATACCCGAAGTGACATGTGACATGATGAGACAGACATGTGTATGTACAGTGCCTAGCACACAAATAACTAGGCTGTGTTCCTTTTTTTCTCTGCCTGAAAGAGTTAAATATCAGGTATGCAAGATGGCGCCGTAAGAGGCAGCTGCGGACACATGGCTCCCAGAAAACTAATAGTTTTTAGCTAGAAATAGCTACTTTTGGCAACTTTCTTTCTACTTTTTTTTTTTACTTGATCAGGTACATAGGCTTTGTGTACTCACAGATAGCTGTAGTTACGCTTGTAGTTGTAGAGGTAGTGTAGTTGTAGCTTTAGTTGAAGACCGCCAGCCTGCACGACAACTCCGGAGACCCGACTCTGCTGCCCTCCCAGTCAGCTCCGGGCCGGACACAGAAGGCTCCTGCCGCCGACAGCATCACTGCCACATCGAGCGGGTCCCCCTGCCGCTGCCTGCAGCGACCAAAGCCGGGGCCGCTCCACAGCCGTGGCTGGCTCGGTCTGATCCCATCCGGCTCCCAGTGAGCGACCTTGACTCGAGCCTCTGCCCAGGCTCCTCGGAAGCGACGAAACGGACACAGCCGACAGCGGAGTTTCGGCCGTCCACCCTGCCGGGCCGTTACTGTTGATCTCCCGCTGCCTGGATCTTCCTCAGACCTACCGCAGCAGATCTCCAGACACTGCAGATCTTCAGTCTGGGACAGCGGAGCTCCGACCGCCCAGCCTCAGCCGGGCCGACTCCGCAGACCTTCCGCTGCTAGCTCCCATTGTCCGCCAGCATCAGCCCTCACGGAAACCCGCCACAACTCCGGAGACCCGACTCTGCTGCCCTCCCAGCCAGCTCCGGGCCGACACAGAAGGCTCCTGCCGCCGACAGCATCACCACCACCACCACATCGAGCGGGACCCCCGCCGCTGCCAGCACAGACCAGCGCAGCCGCAGCAAACTACCCAGGGACAAGCTTTCCACATTGCCTGGAGCACCTCCATTCCGGGGGCAAGCCAGGGACAGGCACCTCCATTCCTGCTGGCTGCTTCGTCACGTGGTCTGTGCGGCCTACCAACACATCCTCTGCCCTGCTCCAGCCACATGGTGTGCGGCCTACCAACACAAGCCTGGCAACCAGAACACCCCGCAGAACCCTTGCCCGGCTCCTCTACCTGCCTCTGTGTGAGTATTTCCCCTGCACAATTAGTGATTGATTGTTGCTATGCATAGACTGCCTCATATGTACTTTCATTAGCCGTGATACCAGTTGCTATGCAAGGAATGTTTCAGACATATCCTGTGATATTTAGCTGCTAAGCATGGACTGTTCATATGGACTGCTAATCAGCCTGCGACTTAGCTGCTATGCACGGACTATTTCATATGGACTTTTATTGCCTGTGATATTGCCTGCCACTGCCCCCCACACGGACTGTTACATTGCGGCAGACTGTCACGAGCCTGCCGCGCCCCCCTACCCCCCTCTCCCATATGGACTTTTACAGATGAACTGTTAACTGCTGTGTAAAACCTCAAATAATCACTTGCATGACAAACCTACTGATGCTGCCTTTCAGCACAGCTCACACATGTCTTACTCTTGTACGATACCTCACTGTCAACTGTTACAACTCACGCAATAGGCACTGTAAACTAGCGAGTTACAATCCTCTCGTGATGCCACTGACACGCTGCTGGTGGGGTGTCGAAACCGCAATATCTTCGATGCACTCCCTTCCATCTCAGGGCACCATCACCTATACCAGAGCTGAGCTCCTGGTATGGGAATCCAAGGCCCAGGTACTGCCCCTGTGGGACACAGTCCAGGCTCACCTGGACCAGTGGACCCGTAGGTCCAGATACCGGCCCAGGGGGAGGAGAGCAGGCGCACAAGTAAGGCTTAAAAAGAAAGGACTGCGGTCATCTATCCCAGCCATTCTGCTAGCGAACGTCCGCTCCCTCCCGAACAAGCTAGACGAGCTGCTTCTTCTGCTTGGCAGCAAACCCTCGCTTAGTAGCAACTCCCCGGTACTCTGCTTCACAGAGACTTGGCTGAACGACAACATCCCGGATAACTCCCTTCATCTTCCGGGCTTTGACCTCTTTCGTGCAGATCGCGACCGGGCACTCTCGGGGAAAAAGAAAGGCGGAGGTGTCTGTTTTTACATCAACTCCACCTGGTGCTCCAACACGACCGTCCTGCAGAAAGGCTGCTCGCCAGACATCGAACTCTTACTGATTAACTGCAGGCCTCAGTACTCTCCCAGGGAATTCAACTCCTATGTCCTGGCGGGCGTCTACATCCCCCCGGATGCTGACACCAGTAATGCACTGGGCACACTCAGTGATGCCATCTCAAGGTGGGAGACATACCTCCCAGACTCCCTCTTCATCATTCTGGGGGATTTCAACAGGGCAAACCTACGCCAAGAGCTTCCCCGCTACAAACAACACATCACCTGCCCCACCAGGAACCAGAACACCCTGGACCACTGCTACACAGTCCTCAAAGACGCGTACAAGGCCATTAGCCGAGCTGCCTTGGGCAGCTCTGATCACCACCTAATCCACATGATCCCCACCTACAGAAGACACCTTGAAACCACAAAGCCGCTAGTCAAGCCTGTGAAGAAGTGGACAGAGGAGGCAAAGGGGCAACTTCAGGCCTGCTTCGACAGCACCGACTGGTCAGTCCTGGAAGCTCCCTGCCTGGAGGAATGGTCAGAGAATGTCACCTCCTACATTAGATTCTGCGAGGAGACATGCATCCCAGCGACAACCATCAAGGTCTTTCCGAACAACAAGCCCTGGTTCAACGGAAGGCTACGCAGGCTCCGGAGGCAAAAAGAGGAAGCCCACAAATCTGGAACACCGGAGAGTTTCAGGGAAGCCAGGAACATCTTGAAAAGAGAGTTGAAGGTGGCAAAGAGAGACTACTCAAACAAGCTGAGTCGCAATCTCCAGTCCAACAATGTCCGGGAGGTCTGGAAAGGCCTAAGGGCAGCCACCAACTTCAAGCCTCCTTCCCAACACATACTTCCGAGCACTGCACTAGCTGAGGATCTCAACAAATTCTATTGCAGGTTCGAGGCCCAGCCCACCCACCCGGAGGATCAAACATCCTCACCCAGGCATCCACCCCCCTCCTCTCCTCCACACGCTGGTCATACTCCCTCAATACAGCTAACAGTCCAAGAGACCGATGTGCTGCGGCACCTCCGGAAGCTAAACACTAGGAAGGCCTCAGGCCCAGATGGCATATCCCCATCCTGTCTAAAAACATGTGCGGGACAGTTATCCCCGGTCCTCACTTCCATCTTCAACAGATCCCTGGAGCTGGGCAAAGTTCCCTCCTGCCTCAAAAAAGCCGACATCATCCCGGTCCCCAAGAAGCCAGGAGTCACGGACCTAAACAACTTTAGACCTGTCGCCCTAACCCCGATTATCATGAAGACCTTCGAGAGACTGGTCCTCTCCCACCTGAAGCTTCACACTGCCACCCTATTGGATCCTCTACAATTTGCATACAGGGCAAACCGGTCTGTGGAAGACGCCATTAACATCTGCCTTGCACATATCACTGAACACCTGGATAAACCAAAGACCTACGCAAGGATCCTCCTCCTGGACTTCAGTTCCGCGTTCAACACCATCTGCCCAAACATTCTGCACGACGACCTGGAACAGCTTGGTGTCGACCCAACCCTTTGCACCTGGATCAAGGACTTCCTTACGAACAGGACACAGCTAGTGAGACTCGGAGGCTGCTCCTCCAGTGTAAGAACCACAAACACAGGCGCCCCGCAAGGATGTGTACTGTCTCCGATGCTCTTCTCCCTGTATACAAACAGCTGCACCTCCTCCACGGATACCGTCAAGGTCATTAAGTTTGCAGATGACACCACCATCGTAGGACTCATGGGTGATAAAGCGGAACTGGAATATCACAGCGAGATCGAACGGATTCTCAGATGGTGCTCAGACAACAAACTTGTACTAAACACTGCAAAAACGGTGGAACTGATAGTGAACTTCAGAAAAAACGCTCCACAACCCAGCCCGGTCATCATTGATGGCACCGAAGTCACCAGGGTACATAGCGCGCGGTTCCTAGGCACCACCATCACGGAGAACTTGAGATGGGACGAAAACACCTCTACTACCCAAAAGAAGGCCCAGCAGAGACTGTTCTTCCTGAGGCAACTAAGGAAGTTTGGCATGCCCAGGGAGCTACTGACCAGTTTTTATACGGCGACCATCGAATCTGTCCTTTGCTCCTCCATCATTGTCTGGTACTCGGGGGCAAATGCGAAGGATAGGCACAAACTCCAGAGAGTCATCAATGTGGCTGAGAAGATCATTGGGTCGCCCCTGCCACCCTTAGACCTTCTCCATACATCCAGAATGAGGTCCAGGGCAAATAGAATCACACTCGATCCCTCCCACCCTGGCAATCACTTCTTCAGTCCTCTTCGCTCGGGACGTCGCTATAGGTCCATCTACACCAAAACCACCAGGCGTAGGAACACTTTCTTCCCTCAAGCGATCACTCTCCTCAACTCAGAATCTCTCTCCAATGCCATCTCCTAATCCCCTTCTGCTCCTCGGGGCACTAGAGGACGAATGCATGCCCATAGGCTGTCACTCATGTTCATCTCTGCATAACTAAGCGACAACCGCTCTATGTGTCTTTTACTATGTCGAAATGTTTTCCTTATAAATTGTACTATGTGTAATGTTACTTGTACTGTTTGCACTTGCCAATATGCCTTGTGTTCACAAATAATTCCGGGTGCGGCGCCTGTCGCACTTGGCGAAATAAAGTGATTCTGATTCTGATTCTGATGTAAGTGGCTGACTCAGTCCTGACTCAGACAGGAAGTGACAACCGTGTGACCCTCACAGATAAGAAATTCCTCTTTTTATCTCTTTCTTGCTCCCAGAAGCCATTTTCTGCTAGGAAAGTGTTGTATAGTTGGAAAAAAAAAAAGGATTCCGCGGGAAATCAGAAATTCCCATTCACTTGAAAATCAGAAATACCTATTTCTGCGTAATTCTGTTGGAATAGGTAATCAGCGTTTCCCCCTCCCCGCATCGTTACACACAGGCTTATGAACACCCTTACCTTCAGTTTGGTGTTCAGGGGTTTTTTTTCGCTATACTTGATCTGGTGATGAAAACACATTTTGCATAATTGCAATTTCGCATTATAATTCGCAATTACAATGCAAAATTGTAATGCAAACTTTTGGCTCAAATCGTAATTCATTTAGTTTGTAAACATAACCAGGAACTGTTATTTAGCAATTTTGTGTAATTTTCAAGTAATGTCATGCTAACTTTAGCAGTTAATAACAAGGCCACATACATGCAGTCATCACCAAAATTGCTATGTATGTTAACCTCCTGAGCGTTACGTCGCTCAGGAGGCTTTGCCAGTTTGTGCCCCCCAGTCCTCCCCAGTGATCCCAAATCCTATAGCTAGCACTAGGCTAGCTAGTACAAATGCCCGACACCCCCCGATCCTCCGTTTATACATTACCCAGCCTGGATCCAGCGATCGGCGCAGCCTCCCGGCACAGCTCCGGTCTTCAGTATGGGGAGGATCGCACATGACGTCGCCGATGTTATGACGTCATGCGCAAACCCAATCCTCCCCATAGAGAGACCGGAGCTGTGCGGGGAGACTGCGCCGATCGCTGGATCCAGGCTGGGTAATGCATTAGCGGGGGATCGGGGGGGATCAGGCACTTGTACTAGCTAGCCTACTGCTAGCTAAAGTGTTTTCAGGCATGGGATCACATTAAATCTGCATGGGGGACTCCTGGGGCCAGGAAGCGGTATGCCCGACACAGTGCTGTGCATACCGCTAAAGAGGTTAAGGAGAATAGTGGGAACAAGGCAAAAAAAGTACCTTGTAGTTTTTGAGAAAATCAATTCCAAAAATGCAAAGGAAAAATGTTTTTTACATTGTCAATTGTTTTAATTTAAAAAGCATTTTTCCTTTGCATTTTTAAAATCAATTTTCTCAAAATCTACAAGATCTTTTCGAAAATATATATATTTTTTCCTTGTTCCCACCCTTGGTCTTAATATGCGTAGCAATTTTGGTGATGATATACACGCGGGTTTTGCTCTAAACCTCTAAATTCGACACAAATTTACACTAAAATTTTGTGAAAATTATACAAAATTAGGAGTAGATTACACAAAATCAGTTGAATTTCCAAATCGTAATTACGAAGTCCGCAATTGGGAAAATCTACACTAAATTTTGGTTATTGTAATTAACAGATTACGAGCAGATTACGATTATCACTACTTTGATCCATTTTGCTCTTTTTGTATCAGTTAAACGATCATCTTGCCGTGCATATGGTAGCTGTTAGTCGATTGCCATGGACCAGCTGGTGGTGCCAGGCGCCAGGAAGGCTTGGCTGCTGACGTAGGTGGCTCCGCTCTCCCTCATTACCAGATCCTCACGTAGGCGCGAGTCTTGGGAGCGTAAGCTCCTTCTCTGCTGCTTGGCATGGAATCCTCATCAAATAGTTGGCCGGCCTGTTTTACAATGTGCGTAAAACATGGAATTGGGGTTTTATCCCAGCCTGGAAAACATGTCTATGCGCTATAAAGAGCTCAGCAATTTTCGAAGATTCCTCTTGGCTCGGGATTGGGGCTCTGGAGGGAGGAAGTTTTATTTTATTGCCGCTGATTCTGTTCTTTCATTTTTCGGTTCTTCAGCAGTAATTTTTCAGGTCTTTAGAGCTGAGTTTTTGGTTTTCTCGAAGGTCCGCCTGTTGCTGGGTCTCCAGCCTACGCTCTGGTGCTGAACTGACCAGCGCTCTGCTGGAGACCGTGGCCACCGGTGAGACTCCATAAACCATTTCACTGGTCACTTCTGAAGTGTCCCTCTGTGTAACTATATAAGTATTCACAAATGTCCATTAAACACATCTCAGTTAAAAGTGAATCCTTACCTCAGTCCAGAGGCTTCCCCCATCCTGCTTGACCTCACCGATCCACCGCTGAGACCCTCCAAACATACACCCTCCGAAGAAGGTCCTGGCGAGCAGTGATGGAGGGAAGAGGGCCAGAGAAGTCTCTAGATCACCCCAAGGCTTCCCTCATATTACTTCCCCCAGAAAACTAGTAAATCATTTTTGCACAGGTGCATGGAAAAGTGGAACTGTCCATCTCGAGGTTCCCACGTATGGATGAAGAGCCTCTGCCTCATACCCAAGCACTGACACTCCTAACTGTCACCTAAATCTAACTGGTACTCATGTTCAGCTGCCTGTTTTCACTTTAGCATTGTGCACTTCAGGTGCCCAATCCAACCACTTGAAGCCGATATTCCAGAACCTGCTGATAGTTGGCTATCATCGGCCAAACCAACCCTACGATTTTCTGTATCTGAAGCCTCTTTCAGACCAGCAGCTAACAGTCGGTGAATTCAGCAGCTTTCCTGCACCGGCCGGGCTCTTGTGAGCACTAGACAAGCGGACCCACCATAGAGTCACATCTGAGCATGGCCCCAGCCCACGTGTCAGGCTGCTCGGTCATATTACTGCTGCATTGCAGCTGTATTTAAATTGCACCCGAATTGCACAGGCGGGCGACAGACTGCTCATCAAACGCGCAGCTCAGCCTCCTGTCTGTAAGATGCCTTAGTTAGAGGAGCCAAGTCCTGTGCAGTCTGTTGATTAGGCCAGAGTAAAGGTGGCTACACACCATACAATTTTTCAAATATCTGTACAATTTAAGAATTGCAATCAATTTTTCTGACTGATTGTAACATTTCAAAAAATATGACCAATGTACCACACACATATGTTAAATTTTTCCCCAATTATGATAAAAATGATTGGAAACTCTGACAAAATTGCTAGGGTATGCATATTAATAAATTGACAATTCAACACACACCATACTATCATTAGTAAGATTGAAGAAAAATATCTGGCATTCCGGATCGATTAAAATCGAAGAAAATGGGAAATCCGATCGGATTTTTCAGTCGAATGAAAGAAAAGCTTTCGATTTTTTCCGGCAGATCCGATCGTTTTTATCGAATTAACGTAAAATCGGATCATTTTATTGTATTGTGTGTGTCCACCTTTAGGGTGAGGATCAAATAAGCAGAGTGCTACTGTAGTGTAAAGTGTATGGCAGCACTCTCACTGTAGCGATCGACAGCGATTAGCGATTTGTTGGCTGAAACCACAAATGATAAATCATTTATGACGAAACATGTTGGGCAGGTCTGGATGCTGATGGGTCGTTGTTCGGAATATTTGGGGTTGGGACATCTGCAGTTGTGTGGCGCTGCCTTCCAATATTGAAAAATGTGTTTTTTCTGTCCCCGGAAGAATCAGTCCCTACATCTCTAAGGTAACCCTGTTGGCCTATTATCCATAGTGCTGCCCCATGATGCATTGGGGCTCTGTGGGCTCAGATAATGTGACTGAGTCAGCCAGTGACCCTGACAATGGGGAGTGAGTGAGCCAATGCGTAAAACATTCCAGCAGTAAAATATATATTAGTATTATTAATAACAATATAGAAAACATCAAAGAACGTCATAAATTTGTCTGACTGTAATAATTATAAGCAGGCTTCTCCCAGATCTCTGTTAGATGATATATGGAGAGGCCTTCGTAGAAAACGAGCAGATAAAATGGTAGATAATAAAAAATGGAATGAAGAACTTTCAGCCATGATGCTGAAGATAATCCCCAATCGTGATGATGGCATCAATCTATACCGTGTGTTCAGGAAGGCGTTATTGTACCATTACCTGTA
Organism: Hyperolius riggenbachi; assembly: GCF_040937935.1. Classification (NCBI taxonomy): domain Eukaryota; kingdom Metazoa; phylum Chordata; class Amphibia; order Anura; family Hyperoliidae; genus Hyperolius; species Hyperolius riggenbachi. The sequence goes on from NC_090647.1 coordinate 565,783,968, forward strand.
GGTTTCCATGGATCTTTCATAAACAGTAAGTCTGGACTTCATCCCGGAGTCTGGGGACCCCGCCATACCAGCTGACCTTCCAACAACCAATGGGGGACGCCTCCCAACTTTAATGCAATTATCGTTAATATGGCAAAAAAAAGCAGAAAAAACTCCGCTGCGAAAAATTTTGTTAATAATATTACAACATTACAATATAGTTTTTGAGATAGTTATCGTTCTAGACGTTTACAACGGTATAGTTTTTGTCATGTTATTTCGTTAATAAGTACAGATTTTACGTTTTCAAAGGTATTATCGTTAATATATGTAAAAGGGTAGCAGTAGGAGAACAGAGGCGCCAGCAGGATAAAAGTGGATAAAAACTTTAAAATTTGCTGGGAGGAAGTGGTGGACTTACCTCCATAAAGCAGACACGAAAGACTGTCTGAATAGTAGTCACATTTATTAATTAGTACCCCAAAACACTGAGGCGCTACACCTGCTATTGCTGAAATTCTGTCTTGTCCCCATTTTTATTGCCTGATGAAGCGGGCTGGGCCTGCGAAACGCGTTGCACTGTTTTGGGGTACTAATTAATAAATGTGACTACTATTCAGACAGTCTTTCGTGTCTGCTTTATGGAGGTAAGTCCACCACTTCCTCCCAGCAAATTTTAAAGTTTTTATCCACTTTTATCCTGCTGGCGCCTCTGTTCCCCGGCTTGCTGTACCGTGTCCTCCCCTGGTGGAGGGGTGATCTACCCCCTTTCGCATCTACAGAGAGCGACTTCTTATCCCTGAGTGAGGACAGGTCTAATCTCCTCACCTGCCTATACAGCGGTTGCCTGTGTGGTAACCCATGTTTGTGAGTATAATTTTCTCACGATAACCTTTACTTCATTTATGCTTAACATACTACACTATATTGGGCTCTCGGTTTCTCTACACTTTATATGTAAAAGGGTGTTTCTGCAGAGGGAGTGGTTAGGGTTAGGCACCACTAAGGGGAGTGGTTAGGGTTAGGCACCACCTAGGTGACGGTCAGTTTTAGGCAACACCAAGGGGGGTGGTTAGGATGAGGCACCACCAGGGGGTTGGTTAGGGTTAGGCACCACCAGGGGGTATGGTTAGGGTTAGGCACCACCAGGGGGGTGGTTAGTTTTAGGCACCACCAGGGGAGGGTTCTGTGTGAGGGTAGAATTGGGTTAAGCAGTATTGACGAAAAATGTAACGACATTTAACGTTAATATTTATTTGTTATTATTGTCGTTAATAAATTGTCGTTAATAAAGCTTGACAACGATGGTTCTCGTTAGCAAATTTCGTTAATACCTGGCGCCAAATTCGTTAATAAGTCGGGCCCTTTTTTCATGCACGCCTTTTTTGAAGCCATGCGCCTGCAACACATAACAACGACAACGCCACACCTCTAATCATACTGCTGCCCCACATAACCACGCCCCATCACACCCTGCAATCACTTTCCTGCCACACAAAATCCACACCTCTGCCATGCTTCTAATCAAGCAAGCAAGCTAGCTTCATGAACAACAGAATATGAGAATCCTCTGTTTTGTTGGATCCAGAAGACAACTTTGTCTGGTTGAATCAGCTCTTTTTCTGAGCTAGGAAGCATTCCTCTGTTCTTATCAGCAGCTGACCAATTAAACCAGTGAGTCCAGAGCTTAGAAGAAGTGTTAACATCATCACTGTACCTCTTCGAGTGGCCTTGCCTAGTGGAAATAATGTGACGTTGTTGTGGTTTTAGAATAGACATCAGAGGGTCAGCAGGGGCTACACGCCATAAGGACCCACTAAGAAAACTTCATATGCTACCTCCTGGAGCTGCAGTCCGTGTTCTGTGGTTGGTAGAATGCCAGTTCTACGTTGTCCTCTCCTCTGCTATCCCAATATCCTTCTGTACAGAGCTTAATATGACCCCCCCCCCCCACCCCCATATAATTTGTACTGTGAATGGATGAATATCTGGGTCGGAATCTGAGAACAATTATCATAGACTGAGGAACCGCTGGTTAAGTCTTGGCAGCAGATGGAGGACAGTGTAGGACTTACATCTGGAAGATGAAGTAGGAAGGAATCCATAATCTGTAGATCAGAACATGTAATGCGTCCAGGCAGCATTGGGGAGAGGTTCGGCGGCGGAACAAACCTCCGGATTCATAGAGCTCGGCGGTTCCTTCTCATGAGAGAGCAGAAACACTTGGATGCGGTCTGGTCTTCACAAAACTTCTGCTCATTAAATGCGAAAAAGATTTTTTTCCCTCCTTTTTATAAATCAAAGGCAGCTTTGTCTAAAGCTCCATTACTTTCCCCTTCTTCTGGTGACCTAAGCTTTTTCCTAACGACTTGACGCCCCCTTATACTGGGGGGGCGATCTCTGTGGCTCTCGCCGTTCACAGTTACAAGGCCGGAGGGAGAAGAAGACTTTTTATAGGAAGAATTTTCCCAGATCGTTACAGAGAGCGGAACATCCCTGCTCTGTTCTCCGAGAGGAAACGCGGCAGGACCGACGCACGGCGGAATGAGGCGAGCCCGAGTGTTTGTATCAAAAAGAGAAGAAAGTTTATGTTTTCTGAAAGAGTAAAAAAAAATTGATGATCTTTGTAGTGGGGACCGTCCACTCTCGAGTCTCAACTAGTCACTATTGCCCGTGGGGGGGTGGGTGGCTTTACTCCCCTTGGAGCAAAAGTAAACCACCAAACTAGATTTGGGAACCATTTCAAAAATGTATGGACAGATTCTAAAAACATAGTTACATAGTTATTTGGGTTGAAAGAAGACAAAGGGCTTGATTCACAAAGCGGTGCTAACTGTTAGCACGCCTGTGAAAACCCCCTTATCACGTCTAAACAAGCTTTTCGCGCATAAAACTGTACACGCCCAAAACTTTACGCGCATAAAACTTTACGTGCGTACTGCACAGAGCTCAGGGCGCACCGCGCGAAGTGCCCATTAAAGCCTATGGGACTTAGCGCGCGTAAAAACTTTGCGCGCGTAACGCTTTACGCGCGCAAAGTTAGCGCGCGATCTGATTGAGAAATCCGGTGCTAACCTACTTACCACCCTGGTTAGCGCGTCTAAAGACTTTAGACGTGCTAAGTAGGTTAGCACCGCTTTGTGAATCAAGCCCCAACTCTGTCAACAGCAGGAGAACAGAGGCGCCAGCAGGATAAAAATTACATAAAATTCTTAAAAGTAGGAGTGGCAGTGGTGGACTTACCCCCTCCTAAGGATACCAAATGCACGTGGTGTCATGTTAAATAAAGCAATTTATTTCAATACTCCACACAAAACGTGCAACGCGTTTCGCAGGCGTGACCCCGCTTCTTCAGGCAATAAAATAGGGGAGAAAACAACTTTTAGCATCCAGGTCTACGTAAAGTGCCTCTATGTGGAGTGTTGGAATAAATTGCTTTATTTAACATGACACCACAAGTATTTAGTATCCTTAGGAGGGGCACTTCTGTTCCTGCTGGCGCCTCTGTTCTCCTGCTGTTTACAGTCCACCCCTGGTGAAAGGTTTTTATCCCCTAATATCTCCTTTCTACAGAGAGCGACTTCTTAACCATGAGTGGGAACAGGTCTAATCTTCCCACCTGCCTATACAGTGGTTGTCTGTGTGGTAACCCTGGTTTGTGAGTATAACTTTACTTACCTAAAACTCTCATCCATATTGACAATACATACTACACCATATCGGGCTCTCTGTGTCCTTTGTCTCTTTAAACTCTGTCAAGGTCAACCAGAAAATAAGGTACAACACCAGCCTGCACCCTCACATATCCCTGCTGATCCAGAGGAAGACACAACACCAGCCTGTACCCTCACATATCCCTGTTGATCCAGAGGAAGGAACAACACCAGCCTGCTCCCTCACATATCCCTGCTGATCCAGAGGAAGACACAACACCAGCCTGCACCCTCACATATCCCTGCTGATCCAGAGGAAGGTACACCACCAGCCTGCTCCCTCACATATCCCTGCTGATCCAGAGGAAGGCACAACACCAGCCTGCTCCCTCACATATCCCTGCTGATCCAGAGGAAGGCACAACACCAGCCTGCTCCCTCACATATCCCTGCTGATCCAGAGGAAGGTACAACACCAGCCTGCTCCCTCACATATCCCTGCTGATCCAGAGGAAGGAACAACACCAGCCTGCACTCTCACATATTCCTGCTGATCCAGAGGAAGAAACAACACCAGCCTGCTCCCTCACATATCCCTGCTGATCCAGAGGAAGGCACAACACCAGCCTGCCCCCTCACATATCCCTGCTGATCCAGAGGAAGGCACAACACCAGCCTGCACCCTCACATATCCCTGCTGATCCAGAGGAAGGTACAACACCAGCCTGCACCCGCACATATCCCTGCTGATCCAGAGGAAGACACAACACCAGCCTGTACCCTCACATATCCCTGCTGATCCAGAGGAAGGCACAACACCAGCCTGCTCCCTCACATATCCCTGCTGATCCAGAGGAAGACACAACACCAGCCTGCTCCCTCACATATCACTGCTGATCCAGAGGAAGGTACAACACCAGCCTGCTCCCTCACATATCCCTGCTGATCCAGAGGAAGGCACAACACTAGCCTGCTCCCTCACATATCCCTGCTGATCCAGAGGAAGGCACAACACCAGCCTGCACTCTCACATATTCCTGCTGATCCAGAGGAAGGCACAACATCAGCCTGCTCCCTCACATTTCCTTGCTGATCCACAGGAAGGCACAACACCAGCCTGCTTCCTCACATATCCCTGCTGATCCAGAGGAAGGCACAACACCAGCCTGCTCCCTCACATATCCCTGCTGATCCAGAGGAAGGCACAACACCAGCCTGCTCCCTCACATATCCCTGCTGATCCAGAGGAAGGCACAACACCAGCCCGCTCTCTCACATATCCCTGCTGATCCAGAGGAAGGCACAACACCAGCCCGCTCCCTCACATATCCCTGCTGATCCAGAGGAAGGCACAACACCAGCCTGCACCCTCACATATCCCTGCTGATCAAGAGGAAGGCACAACACCAGCCTGCTCCCTCACATATCCCTGCTGATCCAGAGGAAGGCACAACACCAGCCTGCACCCTCACATATCCCTGCTGATCCAGAGGAAGGCACAACACCAGCCTTCTCCCTCACATATCCCTGCTGATCCAGAGGAAGGCACAACACCAGCCTGCACCCTCACATATCCCTGCTGATCCAGAGGAAGGCACAACACCAGCCTGCTCCCTCACATATCCCTGCTGATCCAGAGGAAGGCACAACACCAGCCTGCTCCCTCACATATCCCTGCTGATCCAGAGGAAGGCACAACACCAGCCCGCTCTCTCACATATCCCTGCTGATCCAGAGAAAGGTACGACACCAGCCCGCTCCCTCACATATCCCTGCTGATCCAGAGGAAGGTACAAAACCAGCCTGCTCCCTCACACATCCCTGCTGATCCAGAGAAAGGCACAACACCAGCCTGCACCCTCACATATCCCTGCTGATCCAGAGGAAGGTACAACACCAGCCTGCTCCCTCACATATCCCTGCTGATCCAAAGGAAGGCACAACACCAGCCCGCTCCCTCACATATCCCTGCTGATCCAGAGGAAGGCACAACACCAGCCTGCTCCCTCACATATCACTGCTGATCCAGAGGAAGGCACAACGCCAGCCTGCTCCCTCCCATATCCCTGCTGATCCAGAGGAAGGCACAACACCAGCCTGCTCCCTCACATATCCCTGCTGACCCAGAGGAAGGCACAACACCAGCCTGCTCCCTCACATATCCCTGCTGATCCAGAGGAAGGCACAACACCAGCCTGCTCCCTCACATATCCCTGCTGATCCAGAGGAAGGCACAACACCAGCCCGCTCCCTCACATATCCCTGCTGATCCAGAGGAAGGCACAACACCAGCCTGCTCCCTCACATATCCCTGCTGATCCAGAGGAAGGTACAACACCAGCCTGCTCCCTCACATATCCCTGCTGATCCAGAGGAAGGTACAACACCAGCCTGCACCCTCACATATCCCTCCTGATCCAGAGGAAGGCACAACACCATCCTGCTCTCTCACATATCCCTGCTGATCCAGAGGAAGGCACAACACCCGCCTGCTCCCTCACATATCCCTGCTGATCCAGAGGAAGGCACAACACCAGCCTGCTCCCTCACATATCCCTGCTGATCCAGAGGGAGGCACAACACCAGCCCGCTCTCTCACATATCCCTGCTGATCCAGAGGAAGGCACAACACCAGCCTGCTCCCTCACATATCCCTGCTGATCCAGAGGAAGGCACAACACCAGCCTGCACCCTCACATATCCCTGCTGATCCAGAGGAAGGCACAACACCAGCCCGCTCCCTCACATATCCCTGCTGATCCAGAGGAAGGCACAACACCAGCCTGCACCCTCACATATCCCTGCTGATCCAGAGGAAGGCACAACACCAGCCCGCCCCCTCACATATCCCTGCTGATCCAGAGGAAGGCACAACACCAGCCTGCCCCCTCACATATCCCTGCTGATCCAGAGGAAGGCACAACACCAGCCTGCTCCCTCACATATCCCTGTTGATCCAGAGGAAGGCACAACACCAGCCTGCTCCCTCACATATCCCTGCTGATCCAGAGGAAGGCACAACACCAGCCTGCTCCCTCACATATCCCTGCTGATCCAGAGGAAAGCACAACACCAGCCCGCTCTCTCACATATCCCTGCTGATCCAGAGAAAGGTACGATACCAGCCTGCTCCCTCACATATCCCTGCTGATCCAGAGGAAGGTACAGCACCAGCCTGCTCCCTCACATATCCCTGCTGATCCAGAGAAAGGCACAACACCAGCCTGCACCCTCACATATCCCTGCTGATCCAGAGGAAGGTACAACACCAGCCTGCTCCCTCACATATCCCTGCTGATCCAGAGGAAGGCACAACACCAGCCTGCACCCTCACATATCCATGCTGATCCAGAAGAAGGTACAACGCCAGCCTGCTCCCTCACATATCCCTGCTGATCCAGAGGAAGGTACAACGCCAGCCTGCTCCCTCACATATCCCTGCTGATCCAAAGGAAGGCACAACACCAGCCTGCACCCTCACATATCCCTGCTGATCCAGAGGAAGGCACAACACCAGCCTGCACCCTCACATATCCCTGCTGATCCAGAGGAAGGCACAATGCCAGCCTGCACCCTCACATATCCCTGCTGATCCAGAGGAAGGTACAACACCAGCCTGCTCCCTCACATATCCCTGCTGATCCAAAGGAAGGCACAACACCAGCCTGCACCCTCACATATCCCTGCTGATCCAGAGGAAGGCACAACACCAGCCTGCACCCTCACATATCCCTGCTGATCCAGAGGAAGGTACAACACCAGCCTGCTCCCTCACATATCCCTGCTGATCCAGAGGAATGTACAACACCAGCGTGGTCCCTCACATATCCCTGCTGATCCAGAGAAAGGCACAACACCAGCCTGCTCCCTCACATATCCCTGCTGATCCAGAGGAAGGCACAACACCAGCCTGCTCCCTCACATATCCCTGCTGATCCAGAGGAAGGCACAACACCAGCCTGCTCCCTCACATATCCCTGCTGATCCAGAGGAAGGCACAACACCAGCCTGCTCCCTCACATATCCCTGCTGATCCAGAGAAAGGCACAACACCAGCCTGCTCCCTCACATATCCCTGCTGATCCAGAGAAAGGCACAACACCAGCCTGCTCCCTCACATATCCCTGCTGATCCAGAGGAAGGCACAACACCAGCCTGCTCCCTCACATATCCCAGCTGATCCAGAGGAAGGCACAACACCAGCCCGCTCCCTCACATATCACTGCTGATCCAGAGGAAGGTACAACACCAGCCTGCTCCCTCACATATCCCTGCTGATCCAGAGGAAGGTACAACACCAGCCTGCTCCCTCACATATCCCTGCTGATCCAGAGGAAGGTACAACACCAGCCTGCACCCTCACATATCCCTGCTGATCCAGAGGAAGGCACAACACCAGCCTGCTCCCTCACATATCCCTGCTGATCCAGAGGAAGGTACAACACCAGCCTGCACCCTCACATATCCCTGCTGATCCAGCGGAAGGCACAACACCAGCCTGCTCCCTCACATATCCCTGCAGATCCAGAGGAAGGCACAACACCAGCCTGCTCCCTCACATATCCCTGCTGATCCAGAGGAAGGCACAACACCCGCCTGCACCCTCACATATCACTGCTGATCCAGAGGAAGGCACAACACCAGCCCGCTCCCTCACATATCCCTGCTGATCCAGAGGAAGGCACAACACCAGCCTGCTCCCTCACATATCCCTGCTCATCCAGAGGAAGGCACAACACCAGCCTACTCCCTCACATATCCCTGCTGATCCAGAGGAAGGCACAACACCAGCCCGCTCCCTCACATATCCCTGCTGATCCAGAGGAAGGTACAACACCAGCCTGCTCCCTCACATATCCCTGCTGATCCAGAGGAAGGCACAACACCCGCCTGCTCCCTCACATATCCCTGCTGATCCAGAGGAAGGTACAACACCAGCCTGCTCCCTCACATATCCCTGCTGATCCAGAGGAAGGCACAACACCAGCCTGCACCCTCACATATCCCTGCTGATCCAGAGGAAGGCACAACACCAGCCTGCACCCTCACATATCCCTGCTGATCCAGAGGAAGGCACAACACCAGCCTGCTCCCTCACATATCCCTGCTGATCCAGAGGAAGGTACAACACCAGCCTGCACCCTCACATATCCCTGCTGATCCACAGGAAGGCACAACACCAGCCCGCTCCCTCACATATCCCTGCTGATCCAGAGGAAGGCACAACACCAGCCTGCACCCTCACATATCCCTGCTGATCAAGAGGAAGGCACAACACCAGCCTGCTCCCTCACATATCCCTGCTGATCCAGAGGAAGACACAACACCAGCCTGCTCCCTCACATATCCCTGCTGATCCAGAGGAAGGTACAGCACCAGCCTGCTCCCTCCCATATCCCTGCTGATCCAGAGGAAGGCACAACACCAGCATGCCCCCTCACATATCAAGGCATATCCAGAGAAAGGCACAACACCAGCCTGCACCCTCACATATCCCTGCTGATCCAGAGAAAGGCACAACACCAGCCTGCTCCCTCACATATCCCTGCTGATCCAGAGGAAGGTACAGCACCAGCCTGCTCCCTCCCATATCCCTGCTGATCCAGAGGAAGGCACAACACCAGCCTGCACCCTCACATATCCCTGCTGATCCAGAGGAAGGTACAACACCAGCCTGCTCCCTCCCATATCCCTGCTGATCCAGAGGAAGGCACAACACCAGCCTGCTCCCTCACATATCCCTGCTGATCCAGAGGAAGGCACAACACCAGCCTGCTCCCTCACATATCCCTGCTGATCCAGAGGAAGGCACAACACCAGCCTGCTCCCTCACATATCCCTGCTGATCCAGAGGAAGGCACAACACCAGCCTGCTCCCTCACATATCCCTGCTGATCCAGAGGAAGGCAGAACTAACTTTACACATTTATAGAGGTACTATAAGGGAGGTGGAGCAGCTAATTGTAGCACAATCAAAAATGATTACCCGCTAAATAGTGGGCGCCCATTTTTTGTCCCAGGGGAGGGGCGGTGGGCAGTATTAAATGCCCGGGGGTTGGTTATTAGTTGCCTGGGGGAGAGTTATTAGTTGAACAGGGAGGGGGGGGGCTAATAGTTGCGCACCGGGGGAGGGTTCTGTGTGAGAGTAGGGAGAACAATTTTTATGATCAACTCCCACAAAGGTCAAGAAATGTTTCTATAGTCTGTATGTGATGATCTGCTCGGCTGCCTGTGCAGGCAGGCAGCTTTTTGACCATTGTTTAGGTTTGCATGCTGCAGGGCTCTGGAAAGAAGAGCTTCTGTCAGTTTTGCAGCTTGTGCTTGCAGAGGAATTTGCATACGTTGTCATGCAAATTGCCTGGCCACATTCATTGGAGGCGTGTACTATAAGTACTATGTGTTTCCCACAATGCTTGGCTGGTCATAAGGATTCCTTCCTGTGAAACACTCCTGGAGGAGTGTCAGCCTTACTCTTTGTTTGAAGATCAGCTTAGAGTAATTCCTGGAAACTGTGCTAGGCAGGTTCCCTAGTGCAGTTAGGATTGTTTATCTGTTTTGTTTGTCTGTTGCGATTGTCCTGTCCCAACGGTGGTCGACAGGAAATCGTTCTGATCTCTGTTCTTGGAGTATAGCTGGTGCAGCGGTTGCTACCAGCTATCTCTTCTGTTCTGTCTCACTTGGATTGCACTAGCATCCTGCGCTAGCGCTGTGGATCCTTTTGTTCTGTCTCCTTGGATCGCGCTAGCCACTTTCCGCTAGCGCTGTGGATCCTTCTGTTCTGTCTCCTTGGATCGCGCTGGCCACTTTCCGCTGGTGCAGTGGATCCTTCTGTTCTGCCTCCCTGGATCGCACTAGCATCCTGTGCTAGTGCTGTGGATCCTTCTGTTCTGCTACTCTGTACCTGGATCGCACTCGCTTCGCGCTAGTGCTGTGGATCCTTCTGTTCTGTCTACCAGGATCGCACTGGCATCCTGCGCTAGTGCTGTGGAACCCTCTGTTCTGTCTTCCTGGATCGCGCTAGCCACTTTCGCTAGTGCTGTGGATCCTATCTCTCGCTTGTCCCTGTTTTCATGTGTCTGTCTTGTCTGCTACGAGCGCTTGCTGGAGGCTCGGTGAGGTAACCGTTAAGCAAGCGTTCGCGTCCTGTGTTTCATGTTTGTCTGTCGGTGGTTAGTTCGGCGTGCTTGTCTCTATTGTGCTTATCACGTGGAGACCGCGCATAACCGCGTGCACTGTTGCGAATGAGTGCGGTGTTCGCGGTTAGCTAGCGTTTGTTATTTTCCGTATCTCCTCATTGTATGGTTTGCTGTGCCTTTGCTATCCTCGTATTCTGTTCTGATCTGCCTTGTGTCACTTCTGGCAATCGCCGTTCTTGCGGTTGCGTTTCTGTTTCGTATCTGCTGTTGTGTGTGTGCGCGGTCGCGGGGTGGTGACTAGATTGGCGCACACACATACAACCTGTCCCTTTGCTAGTTCTCATTCGCAATCGCTTCTCTTGCGATTGCGTTCTGCGCTTCGTACAATTCCTGTCTGGCATTTGTGGAGGTACAGAGGATTGGTTCCTCTGCACTCCCCAGCGCCACCTGCCGACAGGAATTTCCCTCTACGGGTGCGTAGCACCTTTTGCTGGGTGCCAGCAATTATACGCTTGTGGAGGATTTCCGCCGTATCAGCGCACACGTTGTGCGCTGCACACGGAGAAAGTTCCACAATCGTTACAGTATGACCAGCCCAACCAAAAACCCCAGTGTAGACGGAATTTCTGATTTGTACGATTTTGTCGAGTTTGGGTCCTGTGTCTTTAAGAGCTTTAAAAGGCTAAATTCAGAGATCAAATCGGAATTTCTTTCTGAATGTGTGAGGTTTTGTCTGAATCCCACCTTTCAGATTACTGGTCCGTCCACATCGGCTCTTCAGTTTGCCTATGTGCTCTTAAAAGACGATTTGTTCACCTGGGCGTATGATGTGCTAAAAATCAATTCCTGGAATGATAATCTGTATCAGTTTCTTGCAGTGATATTCTCTCACTGGTTTAAACTGCCTGGCGTACCACCTGCTCTGATTGAATGTGTAGGTGCTGATAAGTCAGCTGATCTTTCCCTTCCATGCAAAACCTTTCAGTATGACAATCAGTTCAATGTGTCTGTTGCCACTTCAGGTTTTAAACAGCAGACATGCAAAGTGGCTAAAAAGAGAAAAACTAAAAAACGCAAGCATCGGAATAAAACACTCCCTATTGATGTTTATAATGATGTTGTTCCGTCTCCGGCTTTTTTGCCCCAATCCAAAGTGTATGTGGATCCTGCTATAGGTAGGATTGCACACTATATTAAAGCAGTTAAAAAATCTGTTCTTGTTCCTGAACTCCACCCATATGGAGATTATCTGGATACTGGCCTGTTTAAACCCCCATTTGCTTCCTGGGATGTTGGGGCCTTGCTGGAAGAATTCAATTTTGATTGGAAAGCCTTTTGCGATTTTTACATCGCAAAAAGCGAAAATGTCTTGAATGCTTGTCTCGATTCAATGTACCTTCTGATTGATTCCGATGAATGTGACAAGGATGATGTGGATCTGGTGATCTATGTATGGCAAACGATTTTGGATGAGTTGCATACACACCAACCAATTGATTCCAATAAAGAGACATCGTTGTCGGATGATTGTTCCTGCCTTTCTGGGGTAAAGCATGAGAGTCTTGACTTTGTGCAATCTGAAATGAATGAGTGTGCCGCTGTGGTTGATTCCTGTGCGAATCCTGAAGGATTCTCTCCTGACAGTGTGCAGTTTGAATCTGTGCGATCTGATGCCTGTTTCTCGGATGTTCCTGCAGATTGTGATCGGCATGAGTCTGCCGGTTTCCTCAAGGATGTGTGGGATCCTTTGTCATTTAGAAACAGATCTTTGAGATCTTCCGTCTGTGACCCTGCTATGGGGAAAAGTTCTCGACTATGCAGCGTCAAAAGTAAAATTAATATGCCTAATAAAGTTTATCCTGTTGATGTCGCTATTTCTTCTGCAGATGAGTCTCTGTCTCACCCTGTTCACACCTGTAAGGACCCGTTGCCTGATGACAGTTGCTCCAGTGTTTCGGTCCTAGATGCCTTGCAGTCTGCTCCGCAGATCGCGGAGGTTTGCACTATGGAAGCATCAGTTTCACAACCTAAAGTGAATTTTGATTCGCAGGTTTTGCGTTCTGATTCTTCGGATTCGACATTGTTAGCCGAATCTAAGAGTGAGACAGCGCTTCGGTTTTGCGAATCTGATGCTGAACCTTCTTTGCCTTATTCAGAGACGCTTTCTCTGAACCTGCCCTGTACCATGAATGAAAACATGTTTTCCTTTCACACTGACGTTTGTGAGCCCCTTTCTTGCTCTGAGGAAAGTGCTGATTCTGCACCCTGTACTCTGGATGAGTCAATGTGGCCTTGCTTAGAATCCCCTGCAGAGTTCCTAGAGGCTCGTCTAGGTATTGCCACTATACTCACCTGTTTTTCTGCAGTTTTGGAGTTACAAGCTAGTTTGACTGCCACACAGAATTCTGGGTACAGTGAGAATGAAGTTAGGGAGTCAGTGTGTGTTCCAGTAAATATACCTGTACATTCCCCTCATGATGATGAGATCCAGTCTCAGTTTGTGGTGGAACCTTCCCTGGGACATCTGCCCTGTCCACAAAATAAAATTCCAGTTTTGCCCTGTAACATGGATAGTTCAGAATCCTTCTTAGAAAACCTGGAAAATGATGTTCCTGAGGTCTTGTTTGATGTTCTGGAGATCTCCGAGTTCCTCCCAAAGGGTGCAGAACTTGTAGGAGATGTCTCCTGCCCCCCAAGTCCTTCTGAGGTGTTGCCCTCTTCCGTGGGCATTGCTGCCTTGCTGGCTACCTTTTCAGCTCTGGTGGAGCTTCAGTCATGGGTAGTCAATGATGAATTTCTGTCAGATACCATTAGAGTCATTGAGATCTCTAAGCCTGAGACCGAGTCTTCTTTTGAAATACCAGTGCCTGTGACCTCTACTCGTGATGATTTTCTGCCCGGTCCTAGTTTTGGTCTGGTCGTGCCAGACTCTGAGGTTGGCAGTTCCCCGACATGTCCTGAGGTTTCTCCTGTGCTGGTGTACCCCAGTGTGCTCTGTGACTCAGAAAGCCCAAGTGTGCCTCGGTTACCAGCGTACTCAGATGCTTCCTCGGTGGAGACATGTTCTGATTTAGCCTGCCTGCTTGCATGCCCAGAAGTGGTCCCAGAAAGTCTTGATCTTGATGGGTGTCCTCGTAATTCTGAGTCTGGAATTGTCATTGGTTCCATAGGGGTTCTTGATAGTTCTCCATGTGAGCCTGGTGATTGTTCTGCCCTCTTGGGATCTCTGTGGAGCTTCAAAAGGTTCTGGGAGATTCCGGGAGAAATTTTGCTTGGTACCCTGGATAAGATCAACGGTGGCTTTTGTGTTGTAAGGGACACTTCGAACAGGTTTTGTGGGAGATTCGGTATTTTCGGACGCTCCTTGGAAGGTGGTGGGTATTGTCTGGAGGGTGTTGATGGCTTCTTCTCTGGTATCCACAGTCCTGATGGGTGTTACGCTGAGACTTGTAGTGCTGATGGGCATGTTTCGGTGGCTTCTGTTTCCGATGAGGTCGGTTTCGGGTGGACTGACTCTGGAATTGGACCTTGTCGGGCTACCCCGATCTTCATGAGTCTTCGGTTGGAGTCTTTTGCTAATAGCAGTTTTGAGGGTCGTCTGGAATTCGACCCAGGAGGGGGGGGGGGGTACTGTGATGATCTGCTCGGCTGCCTGTGCAGGCAGGCAGCTTTTTGACCATTGTTTAGGTTTGCATGCTGCAGGACTCTGGAAAGAAGAGCTTCTGTCAGTTTTGCAGCTTGTGCTTGCAGAGGAATTTGCATACGTTGTCATGCAAATTGCCTGGCCACATTCATTGGAGGCGTGTACTATAAGTACTATGTCTTTCCCACAATGCTTGGCTGGTCATAAGGATTCCGTCCTGTGTAACACTCCTGGAGGAGTGTCAGCCTTACTCTTTGTTTGAAGATCAGCTTAGAGTAATTCCTGGAAACTGTGCTAGGCAGGTTCCTTAGTGCAATTCTTCCAATGTTCACCTGTCACACACCTTGTTAGGCCTACGTCTAGGCCTCCGTGCCGGTGCTCGCCTCCTGCAGGTACACCACTCCTGCCTCAGTGCAGTACAATCGAACAAACGGAGACAGCACACAAATGGCTTCAGTCAAATAACTGTATTGAATAGCATGCAGAGGCACACGTACGACATGTTTCGGGCGGAGCCCTTCCTCAGGTGTGCCACACCCATCATCAGTAACACCTAAATACCCACCCAACAGGAAGTCATGTGACTAACACAATCACATGACCTTAAAGTGCAATTACAATATAATAACATAATACAATATCCTTCTGGGGAACTACACAAACCAGTGTCTACCCCAGCTAACTGAGGAATAGATCACCCAGATGCTGTCATAATAAATATGAGCATATTACATATAAGCAAAATCACATTATTGCATTTCATCTCATAACGATACCAATCTTGCAAAAAGTCCTGTTTCAGATTCACTATGCGGACAGTTTCACCCTAAGAGAGGAAGACATCACAGAAAACATCTTAGGCTCAGGTTTTCATTTAAACCATGGGGGCATACACAATTGAATTTCCTTATCCATTTAGCTTCGCATTGGAGCAACAATTTCTTCCTATTACCACCTCTAGCTAGTTTAGGTACATCTTCAATCACAAACCATCTAAGTTGACTTGCTCTATGGCGAGTTTGCAAAAAATGTCGTGAGACCGATGTTTCATATTCTTTCTTGCCTAGTGCCAAGTTTGTGATATCTCTCTTATGTTCTTGTATTCTTTCTTTTACCTGTCTTTCAGTTAAAGGGTAGCAACATTTCTCATCCCTCTACTGGTGCTAGCATGCCCATTAGGGGCAGGTTCACTTGCTTGAGCACGTATGTGGTGTACGGGCTCAAGTGCCCCTGTGGGTATGTGTACATTGGTAAAACTGAAAGACAGGTAAAAGAAAGAATACAAGAACATAAGAGAGATATCACAAACTTGGCACTAGGCAAGAAAGAATATGAAACATCGGTCTCACGACATTTTTTGCAAACTCGCCATAGAGCAAGTCAACTTAGATGGTTTGTGATTGAAGATGTACCTAAACTAGCTAGAGGTGGTAATAGGAAGAAATTGTTGCTCCAATGCGAAGCTAAATGGATAAGGAAATTCAATTGTGTATGCCCCCATGGTTTAAATGAAAACCTGAGCCTAAGATGTTTTCTGTGATGTCTTCCTCTCTTAGGGTGAAACTGTCCGCATAGTGAATCTGAAACAGGACTTTTTGCAAGATTGGTATCGTTATGAGATGAAATGCAATAATGTGATTTTGCTTATATGTAATATGCTCATATTTATTATGACAGCATCTGGGTGATCTATTCCTCAGTTAGCTGGGGTAGACACTGGTTTGTGTAGTTCCCCAGAAGGATATTGTATTATGTTATTATATTGTAATTGCACTTTAAGGTCATGTGATTGTGTTAGTCACATGACTTCCTGTTGGGTGGGTATTTAGGTGTTACTGATGATGGGTGTGGCACACCTGAGGAAGGGCTCCGCCCGAAACATGTCGTACGTGTGCCTCTGCATGCTATTCAATACAGTTATTTGACTGAAGCCATTTGTGTGCTGTCTCCGTTTGTTCGATTGAGGTTCCTTAGTGCAGTTAGGATTGTTTATCTGTTTTGTTTGTCTGTTGCGATTGTCCTGTCCCAACGGTGGTCGACAGGAAATCGTTCTGATCTCTGTTCTTGGAGTATAGCTGGTGCAGCGGTTGCTACCAGCTATCTCTTCTGTTCTGTCTCACTTGGATCGCACTAGCATCCTGCGCTAGCGCTGTGGATCCTTCTGTTCTGTCTCCTTGGATCGCGCTAGCCACTTTCCGCTAGTGCTGTGGATACTTCTGTTCTGCCTCCCTGGATCACACTAGCATCCTGCGCTAGTGCTGTGGATCCTTCTGTTCTGCTACTCTGTACCTGGATCGCACTCGCTTCGCGCTAGTGCTGTGGATCCTTCTGTTCTGTCTACCTGGATCGCACTGGCATCCTGCGCTAGTGCTGTGGATTCCTCTGTTCTGTCTTCCTGGATCGCGCTAGCCACTTTCGCTAGTGCTGTGGATCCTATCTCTCGCTTGTCCCTGTTTTCGTGTGTCTGTCTTGTCTGCTACGAGCGCTTGCTGGAGGCTCGGTGAGGTAACCGTTAAGCAAGCGTTCGCGTCCTCTGTTTCATGTTTGTCTGTCGATGGTTAGTTAGGCGTGCTTGTCTCTATTGTGCTTATCACGTGGAGACCGCGCATAACCGCGTGCACTGTTGCGAATGAGTGCGGTGTTCGTGGTTAGCTAGCGTTTGTTATTTTCCGTATCTCCTCATTGTATGGTTTGCTGTGCCTTTGCTATCCTTGTATTCTGTTCTGATCTGCCTTGTGTCACTTCTGGCAATCGCCGTTCTTGCGGTTGCGTTTCTGTTTCGTATCTGCTGTTGTGTGTGTGCGCGTTCGCGGGGTGGCGACTAGATTGGCGCACACACATACAACCTGTCCCTTTGCTCGTTCTCATTCGCAATCGCTTCTCTTGCGATTGCGTTCTGCGCTTCGTACAATTCCTGTCTGGCATTTGTGGAGGTACAGAGGATTGGTTCCTCTGCACTCCCCAGCGCCATCTGCCGACAGGAATTTCCCTCTACGGGTGCGTAGCACCTTTTGCTGGGTGCCAGCTTGTGGAGGATTTCCGCCGTATCAGCGCACGCGTTGTGCGCTGCACACGGAGAAAGTTCGACAATCGTTACACTGTAAATACAAAAAATATAAGATCTGGCAGACATTTCTATCTCCATACACCATTACATACTTGAGTATAATGTGTGTAGTGACAGTCCTGTCTCATGGAGAAGCATGTGATCAGTTTGGTCAGGTAATAGATATGCAAGTCTCTGATTTGCTAGTCATGATCATGTGTGTATACAGGTATGCACTGACATTCTAACAAACCAGCTCTGGGATGTGACGTTCTAAATTAAATAGGTGCTCAGGTGGGTAAGCAAGTCCACTCCAGGGTTTGTTCTTCTCCCTAAGACAGGTGCTCAGGTGCAGGGCTGTGGAGTCGGTACAAAAATCTTCCGACTCCGACTCCTCAGTTTCTGAAACCACGACTCCGACTCCAACTCTGACTCCGCGTACCCAAAATTGCTCAGACTCCGACTCCTCGACCCCGACTCCTAATGGTGGCCACTAATGATCCAATCTTTTTCATCCAATCTTACCATTTCTATGTAATATAAGGCAACTGCCTGAAGTGTCCATTCAGTATATTCACTCAATTTACCCTTATACTACATAGATTTGGTAAGATTGGATGAAAAAGATTGGATCATTAGTAGAGTTGGGCCGAACCTCCGATTTTAGGTTCGCGAACTTCCGCGGAAGGTTCGGTTCGCGTTAAAGTTCGCAAACCGCAATAGACTTCAATGGGGATGCGAACTTTGAAAAAAAAAATAATTATGCTGGCCACAAAAGTGATGGAAAAGATGTTTCAAGGGGTCTAACACCTGGAGGGGGGCATGGCGGAGTGGGATACACGCCAAAAGTCCCCGGGAAAAATCTGGTTTTGACGCAAAGCAGCGTTTTAAGGGCAGAAATCACATTGAATGCTAAATGACAGGCCTAAAGTGCTTTAAAACATCTTGCATGTGTATACATCAATCAGGTAGTGTAATTAAGGTACTGCTTCACACTGACACACCAAACTGTTCACTGAACAGAACAGGTATGCAGTGGCGGGTCCACTGAACAGAACAGGTATGCAGTGGTGGGTTCACAGAACAGGTATGCAGTGGTGGGTTCACAGTACAGGTATGCAGTGGCAGGATCACTGAACAGGTATGCAGTGGTGGGTGGGTTCACAGAACAGGTATGCAGTGGTGGGTTCACAGTACAGGTATGCAGTGGCAGGATCACTGAACAGGTATGCAGTGGTGGGTTCACAGAACAGGTATGCAGTGGCAGGATCACAGAACAGGTATGCAGTGGTGGGTTCACAGAACAGGTATGCAGTGGCAGGATCACTGAACAGGTATGCAGTGGTGGGTGGGTTCACAGAACAGGTATGCAGTGGCAGGATCACTGAACAGGTATGCAGTGGTGGGTGGGTTCACAGAACAGGTATGCAGTGGCAGGATCACTGAACAAGTATGCAGTGGTGGGTGGGTTCACAGAACAGGTATGCCGTGGTGGGTTCACAGAACAGGTATGCAGTGGCAGGATCACTGAACAGGTATGTAGTGGTGGGTGGGTTCACAGAACAGGTATGCAGTGGCAGGATCACTGAACAGGTATGCAGTGGTGGGTGGGTTCACAGAACAGGTATGCAGTGGTGGGTTCACAGTACAGGTATGCAGTGGCAGGATCACTGAACAGGTATGCAGTGGTGGGTTCACAGAACAGGTATGCAGTGGCAGGATCACAGAACAGGTATGCAGTGGTGGGTTCACAGAACAGGTATGCAGTGGCAGGATCACTGAACAGGTATGCAGTGGTGGGTGGGTTCACAGAACAGGTATGCAGTGGCAGGATCACTGAACAGGTATGCAGTGGTGGGTGGGTTCACAGAACAGGTATGCAGTGGCAGGATCACTGAACAAGTATGCAGTGGTGGGTGGGTTCACAGAACAGGTATGCCGTGGTGGGTTCACAGAACAGGTATGCAGTGGCAGGATCACTGAACAGGTATGTAGTGGTGGGTGGGTTCACAGAACAGGTATGCAGTGGCAGGATCACTGAACAGGTATGCAGTGGTGGGTGGGTTCACAGAACAGGTATGCAGTGGTGGGTTCACAGAACAGGTATGCAGTGGCAGGATCACTGAACAGGTATGCAGTGGTGGGTGGGTTCACAGAACAGGTATGCAGTGGCAGGATCACAGAACAGGTATGCAGTGGTGGGTTCACAGAACAGGTATGCAGTGGCAGGATCACTGAACAGGTATGCAGTGGTGGGTGGGTTCACAGAACAGGTATGCAGTGGCAGGATCACTGAACAGGTATGCAGTGGTGGGTGGGTTCACAGAACAGGTATGCAGTGGCAGGATCACTGAACAAGTATGCAGTGGTGGGTGGGTTCACAGAACAGGTATGCAGTGGTGGGTTCACAGAACAGGTATGCAGTGGCAGGATCACTGAACAGGTATGCAGTGGTGGGTGGGTTCACAGAACAGGTATGCAGTGGCAGGATCACTGAACAGGTATGCAGTGGTGGGTGGGTTCACAGAACAGGTATGCAGTGGTGGGTTCACAGAACAGGTATGCAGTGGCAGGATCACTGAACAGGTATGCAGTGGTGGGTGGGTTCACAGAACAGGTATGCAGTGGCAGGATCACAGAACAGGTATGCAGTGGTGGGTTCACAGAACAGGAATGCAGTGGCAGGATCACTGAACAGGTATGCAGTGGTGGGTTCACAGAACAGGAATGCAGTGGCAGGATCACTGAACAGGTATGCAGTGGTGGGTGGGTTCACAGAACAGGTATGCAGTGGCAGGATCACTGAACAGGTATGCAGCCAGGAAAAGCTAAGCCTAACTAATGTTTCCCTATATGAGAGACTGCAGCAGCTCGCCCTACTCTCACTAATGCAGGCACACGAGTGACCGTAATGGCCGCCGCTGCCTGCCTTATATAAGGGGGGTGGGGCTCCAGGGGCTAGTGTAGCCTAATTGGCTACACTGGGCCTGCTGACTGTGATGTAGAGGGTCAAAGTTGACCCTCATAGTGCATTGTGGGGCGAACCGAACTTCCGGAAACGTTCGCCTGCGGGAGGCGAACGCGAACCACCGAAGTTCGCCGGGAACCGTTCGGCCCATCTCTAATCATTAGTGGCCACCTTTAGTCTAATACTTACAGGGCTGTGGATTTTGTACAAAAATCATGCGACTCCGACTCCCGACTCCGACTCCTCAGTTTCTGAAACCACAACTCCAACTCCAACTCCAGGTGCCCAAAATTGCCCCGACTCCGACTCCTCGACTCCAACTCCGACTCCACAGCCCTGCTCAGGTGAGAAATAAAATACTGATTAGACTATTGTCAGTCCTCCTCTGAGAAGCACATGGATGTACTAAGCTGACAAACCAAGGTATCTGCGCTTTGCGTTGTACTTTTTCAGTATTTTATTTGTATTATTAGGGACAACTAGTGGGTTATCTCCATGTAGAGAGGATTTCCGTCTTTATGTTGCAGTTAGATACCTATAAGCTAGTTCCAGGATTTGTTGTAATGTTTTGTTGCCTGGTGTCTTGTAAACCATGTAAATAGTCTGTATGCAGCCAGCATAATATAAAGCACTGGGGAATCTAAAAGACCGTCTCAAGACTTGCTTTGCACTTTGCCCCAGGCGAAAAAACCACCGCTACTAATGATGAGCTCAAAATTCACATTGTAACAATTTCACAGAGAAATCCTAATGTGAGATTTTACACCGCTGTAAATTTATTTTTGCATGTTATCGTTATGACATTGCCTAATATCACAAGAATTGTAATTTTGGAAAATCCGCATCACCAGAACAGCCTCTTTGCTTTTGTTGCCCATGTACGGGGGATTAGTTATTAACAGTGCAATTTCTGATATTTGCGATTTTACTCGAAACTTACGAATACCGACGTGAAAACCGGAACTGCTCCGATTCCGAGAGTTCACACCTAACCCCGAATGCAAAAGATGTCATTTCCTAATTGTTTACCAACAACCTGCTCCGTTCCGGAATACCCCTTTAGCAACAGAACCCCCCCCCCCCGTCCTCCACCAATCTGTCATTTCCGCGAGATCTTTCGGTCGGCGGCGATGAGAGACTTGTCATCACCAGACACAAGTAGCATTCCTCTCCCCGCCATGATGGGGCTAACAGGGCTTTGTACTCTCCATTCCTGACACCCCCCTCCCAGAGACCCTGAAATAACATCGCAGTGATTATATTTTCAACACCATTAAGCAGATTAATTGTAAATCCCTCAGTAATGGAGGCTGGAGGGGGGGCAGGATGAGGTTGTGTAAACAGGTGCTGGTCCACAGAGAACGTCCCGACTCCCGAGAAGGGGGGCTTCTCTAATGCATAAGAGCTTAACTCTGGAGATGACTGTCCCCCCCGGACCTCCATCTCTCCGGCCAAATATCCTTTTGTTGTGTCCTCGGCCCTCGCCGCGTCTCCGAGGATAAGCCAACATCCGACAAACCTCCTGCAACAATCCCACCACTCCGCCCTTCATGCTGGAAAACTCATTAATTCCACCACAAAGGCCTCAATTCTAGTAGCTATGTGAAGTAATTATTTTTTTATAGGTAAAATATCTCATGCTGTATTTTACTCTTTTTTTTTTTTTTTTTTTTTTTTTAGCAATTCTGAAAGATTTTTCTCCATTTCCGAACATGAGGTAAAACATGAGGTAAATGCATAAAGTGTGGTAAAACATGAAATATTGCAGCGGTAAGCATGCAGTAAATAAATAATAGTAGTCTTTAATTGTCTTCAATAGGTTAGGATAGTATTTGGAAGATGTTTATTTTTGAGGGGGGAAGGTGTATTTGATAATGTAGCAGTATATTTATAGGCATTCCTTATTAAAAAAAAATCCAGTAAATATTTGGAGTTTTGCTTCTACCATTTTTTTCTATTACACAGCCTGAATAGGAACTCCACTAAAAACTGCAAAATGCATACAAATTGACTTTACCTCCAGGTACAGGCAGGTCTTAAACTGATCAGTAAATGATGTGCTAACATGCCCCTAATTTCCATGAGAATAGCTATTTTTGGTAAAATTAATGCAAATTACCTCATGAATTACCTCTTCATTTACCTCATGAGGTAAAACACGACTAAACCTACCAGAGTTGCTAAATGGCATTACCTCATGGGGTAACTTACCTCACATGAGGTAATTTGTTTGATAAGCCTACCAGAACTGAGGCCAAAGTGTAAAACGTTCCCCAAAATGATAATATACCACCAGTCATCTCAGCGTTGGGATAAATAAAGGAATCCTATTACTGGGAGATGTCAACATTCTGTGGTCACTGCCAGTTACACCTGAGATTTCTATGCACGAAAGAGTCTCATCCCCTGTAACAATGCTAATACGAGTCACACAACACAATATTATATGAGATATAGTACAGTGAATATTATATGATATGTAATAATAGAACACAATATTGTGGTAACAGTAGTGGTGCTTGTTAACGTGGATCCGAAACAAACTTTTACTCATTGCATAATTGTGTTCCTTTCATTTAGTTTATAGGGCATTCCTCAAGCCAAATACTTTTTTTGTTTTGTTTTAATACTCTAATTCCCTATAATCTAAACAAACCTCGCCCACGGTTTTTCACAGAGCCTTGGCACTCAGTCCCAGGTAGCAAGGGCTTATGGGAGCTCAGTCTGGGCAGGAGGAGGAGGAGAGGGAACTGAATTTACACACAGGCAAGCTGATAGCATCTCCAGCCCTCAGCCTGTGACAATGTGACAAACAGAACATGGCTGCCCTCATTGTATCACAGGAATAAATGATCATAAACTGTTGAAGCTGTTTGCAGCTAGATTTGCTGTGTAAACTATCTAAACTTTAGATAAGATATATAGACAAGTTATTTGTTATAGTTACTTTTTCATCTCGGATCCGCTTTTAGAGTAGAGATGGGATAAACTGTCCTGCGGGCGAACAGTTCGCAGTGAACAAGGGGTGTTCACGTTCACCCCCTCACGCGAACACATGGCGTGTTCGATTCGCCCCCTATACATTATAATGGAGCCAAACTTTGACCCTTCACCCCAGAGTCAGCAGACACATGGCTGCCAATCAGCTATCCCTCCCACCTGGACCCCCCCTCCTCCCCCACCTATCAGAAAGCCAGCACAGCAGCCATTGTGGAGTCTGTGTTTGGCTTCTGTGCTAGGCAGATCAGGGAGAGTGTGCTGCTGACAGGGAGAGTGTTAGTTAGGCCTGTCTTCTGTGTCCTCAGTGCAGATTCTTGCTGCTACCACATTGTCCTGAACAGCTAATAGCCCTTCTTAGGGCTGATACATTGTTTTTCTTGCTATTGTATTGCTGTTCTGTGTCCAGTGCCCAAGTTAGCTGTTGGAGACAGGTCTGCTGGTTCTAGTAGTGCACCGACCATAACCCACCTTTACACCACTACTGGCATCTAGTATCCACTAGCCCCTCTGTAAAACCTCAGTGCTGTTGGAGACAGGTCTGCTGGTCCTAGCAGTGCTCTGACCATAACCCAATAATCCTTCACCACCACTACTGGCATCTAGTATCCACTACTGGCCCCTGTGTAAGGCCTCAATGCAGAATCAGTGTTTTTTGGTCACTTAACTGTCAATGAACTACCTCAGCCTGACCATAGAGGCTGGGAAACCACGATTGCCTGCACTCCCAAGAACGTGCGCACAAGCAAGGCAGCCACTACACAAAGACTGCCACCGAGAGGACTAACATTTATGGCCTGGAGGTTTTAACCTCCCTAGCGTTCTGGAAGAGCTGAGCCGATTTGAATAATTTTTTGGTTAAAACACGCAGCAAGCACTTCGCTTGCTGCGTGTCCTACCCGATTGCCGCCGATCCGCCGCTACCCGCCGCGATACAGGGCCCACCCGAGACCCGTGCCAATCAGTGTCAGGCAGCGCTGAGGGGTGGATCAGGACTCCCTGTGACGTCACAACATTGATGACGTCACTCTGTCCCTCGCCATGGCAGCGGGGGAAGCCCTGAAGGACATCCCGTTCAGAACGGGATTTCCGGACGGGTCTTTGCACCGGCGGCGATCGGAGGGGTGGGAGGGAGGAAGCAGGGAGGGGGGAATCATGTAGCGTGCGTTAGGCTAGCTACATGATCAAAAAAAAAATATGCACAAAAACCGTGAGGAGTAGTCTGGAAACCAAATGCCTCAAAATGACTGTTCAGGGGTATAAGCATCTGCAAATTTTGATGACAGGTGGTCTATGAGGGGGTGAATTTTGTGGAACCGGTCATAAGCAGGGTGGCCTCTTAGATGACAGGTTGTATTGGCACTGAAGTGCAGGAAGCGCAGGATGTTCTCAAATCATGACCTGGACATGGCAGCAGAGAACAAAGACCGCAATACATTCTTTTTGACTAGACCCATGTTAAGGAGAAGGCCCCAAAAAATGTTACGTTCGGAAACTTGGAGTGGTTTCCACCGAAAAGGCTGGGCATGGTAGCTTCTTGGATTGGCGGTTGCGTATTGTGTGGCCTAACGGTTGGTCTCAGCCACAATTAAGTCGTAGAGACCAGCAGTGATCAGAAAAAAAAATATTCTGTCACTGTGGTGAGGCGGGTGATTGTTTGGCAGGGTGATCAGAAGCCTGCAGGGGGCAGATTAGGGCCTGATCTGATGGATAGGAGTGCTAGGGGGGTGACAGGAGGTGATTAATGGTTGTCTCAGGGGGTGATTAGAGGGAAAATAGATGCAATCAATGCACTGGGGAGGTGATCGGAAGGGGGTATGAGGGGGATCCGAGGGTTTGGCCGAGTGATCAGGAGCCCACACGGGGCAAATTAGGGCCTGATCTGATGGGTAGGTGTGCTAGGGGGTGACAGGTGGTGACAGGAGGTGATTGATGGGTGTCTCAAGGTGTGATTAGAGAAGGGAATAGATGCAAGCAATGCACTGGCGAGGTGATCAGGGCTGGGGTCTGAGGGCATTCTGAGGGTGTGGGCGGGTGATTGGGTGCCCAAGGGGCAGATTAGGGTCTGATCTGATGGGTAGCAGTGACAGGTGGTGACGGGGGTGATTGATGGGTGATCAGTGGGTGATTAGATGGCAGAACAGATGTAAACAATGCACTTTGGAGGTGATCTGAGGGTGGGTTTGCGGGCATTCTGATGGTGTGGGTGATCAGATGCCAGTAAGAGGCAGGTTAGGGTCTGATCTGATGGGTGGCAGTGACAGGTGGTGACAGGGGGTGATTGATGGGTGATTGACAGGTGATTACAGGAAAGAATAGATGTATACAGTACACAGGGGGGGGGAGGTCTGGGGGGGGGGTGTCTGAGGGCGTTCTGAGGGTGTGGGCGGGTGATAGGGTGCCCTAGGGGTAGATAGGGGTCTGATCTGATGGGTAGCAGTGACAGGTGGTGACAGGGGGTGATTGATGGGTGATTGATGGGTGATCAGTGGGTGATTACAGGGGAGAATAGATGCAAGCAATGCACTGGCGAGGTGATCAGGGCTGGGGTCTGGGGGCATTCTGAGGGTGTGGGCGGGTGATTGGGTGCCCAAGGGGCAGATAGGGGTCTGATCTGATGGGTAGGTGTGCTAGGGGGTGACAGGTGGTGATTGATGGGTGATTGATGGGTGATCAGTGGGTTATTAGAGGGGAGAACAGATGTAAATAATGTAGTGGAGAGGTGTTCAGGCAGGGTCTGAGGGTGATCTAAGGGAGTGGGCGGGTGTTTGGGTGCCCAAAGGGGGCAGTTTAGGGTCTGATCTGATGGGTAGCAGTGACAGGTGGTGACGGGGTGATTGATAGATGATCAGGGTGTGATTAGAGGGGAGAATAGATGCAAGCAATGCACTGGCGAGTTGATCGGAGAGGGTCTGGGGGGCTATTTGAGGGTGTGGGCGGGTGATTGGGTGCCCTAGGGGCAGATAGGGGTCTGATCTGATGGGTAGCAGTGACAGGGGGTGATTGTTGGGTGATCAGCGGGTGATTAGATGGCAGAACAGATGTAAACAATGCACTTTGGAGGTGATCTGAGGGTGGGTCAGCGGGCGATCTGATGGTGTGGGTGGATGATCAGATGCCCGTAAGAGGCAGGTTAGGGTCTGATCTGATGGGCGGCAGTGACAGGTGGTGACAGGGGGTGATTGACAGGTGATTACAGGGGAGGATAGATGTATACAGTACATGGGGGGGGGGGGGGTCTGGGGAGGATCTGAGAGTGTGTGTGTGTGTGGGGGGTGATCAGGAGCCCCTAGGGGACAGATTAGGACCTAATAAAAAAAATAATGTTGACAGATAGTGACAGGGAGTGATTGATGGGTGATAGGGTGTAAGCGGGGGTCTGAGGGGTGGGCAGGGGGGGTCTGAGGGGTGCTGTAGGCGATCAGGGGGCAGATCAGTGTGCTTGGATGCTTACCTGGGGGGCTGCAGCCTGCCCTGGTGGTCCCTCGATCACTGGGACCACCAGGGCAGGAGGCAGCCTGTATAATACGCTTTGTATACATTACAAAGCGTATTATATGTTTGCTGTGCGGCGATCGAGCAGCTAATAACCCGCTGGCGCTTCCGAACGGCGGGTTACTGCGCCAGGTGGGTGGAGCCTGTCGCCGGCGGCAGATCGCCGCATAACCACGCCCGCCGCCGATGGGCGTATTGCGGTCGTTTGGGCCCAGTCCTTGCCGCCGCCCATCGGCTTAAGGCGGTCGGCAAGTGGTTAAACATCACTAGGCAGAGTTACCTGGCTTCTGTGCTGCCAGGTTATCTGGAAGTCCCCCATAGCATTCCCTGATCTTCTAGTGGACCCCCATCCATGCGCCCACTGACCTCCCATTGAGGTACCACAACTCCCAGCATGCTTCCATAGAAGAACCACAGCTCCCTGCATGTCCCCATAGAGGCACCACAGCACCCAGCATACCCCCATAGAGGCACTACAGAACCCAGCATAACCCCCAATTGATGCACCACAGCTCCCAGCATGCACACCATTGAGACATCACAGCTGAGTCTGCCTGGGGACATCCGGGGCACTCCAGAATAGATCCGGGGCACGTGCCACGGATCTTTGGGGCTAACAACGCCCCTGCCGTAGGGTGAGTCTGGCACAGGCAGGGTTAATGCCCTTGAGTTGTCCCGGTGTCTGGGAACCCAGCATCCATGGAATGTCCCCGCGGATGGGCAGATGTGCCCCTCTCCAGCATGGCATGTCCCCCCTGCTGACAGCTGACATTTTTATGCCTGACGTGCGATGACAGTTGGGGGTGTCAGACGCCGCTGTACAGAGGGCCGCTGGGGCACACACTGAAAATTTATAGCAATGGTGATTTATCACATTTCTCATAGATGTCGCGCTCGGCCGGCCGTGACCTGACAGCGAGGTGATGGAGGAGGACGCGCCCGGGTATAAATAGCTCCAGTCTGTGGCCTAGGAAGGCATGTGGCGAGATATGCGGTCGCAGCAACCGCAAGATGAAAACGTCCAATGCAAAGTCCTGTCCCTATAAAGCCCGAGACCCTCAGGGGGGATAGGAGATAAATATATATATATACCTATTCACTAAAATAACCCTTCACACACACAGAGCATTCTGGTGGTGCAGCTATTCAGCCATGTTTCATTCATTGTGAGGGTTAAAGGGAACCTAAAGTGAGAGGGATATGGAAGCTGCCATATTTATTTCCTGTTAAACAATACCAGTTGCCTGGCTGTTCTGTTGATCTCTTTGGCTGCAGCAGTGTCTCAATCACACACCTGAAACAAGCATGCAACTAATCTAGTCACACTTCAGTCAGAGCAGCTGATCTGCTGCATGCTTGTTCAGGGGCTGTGGATAAAGTATTAGAGGCAGAGGATCAGCAGGGCTGCCAGGCAACTGGTATAGCTTAAAAGGAAATAAATATGGCAGCTTCCATATACCTCTCAATTGAGGTTACCTTGACTGGAGATTTTTACTTATTTCCTTGTTGCAATGTGCTGCCTCTCTGCTCTGCAATTGAGCCCAGAGGGGTAATACTGAAGGGCAGAACAGGATTAAAGGGACACTTAAGGCTTCCCCAAAAAAATGGGTTTTACTCACCTGGGGCTTCCACCAGCCCCCTGCAGCTGTCCGGTGCCCACGCAGTCTCCCTCGGATCCTCCTGTTCTCACCCGCAGCTACTTCCGTTTCCAGTGACAGGCCCGACAGGCCTGGGAACGCGAGTGATTTTTCGCGTTCCTGACCACAATAGCGCCCTCTATACTGCTATTGCGGCCAGGAACGCGAAGAATCACTTGCGTTCCTGACAGAGGAGCTACAGACTGACAGAGGAGCTACACACTGACGGAGGAGCTACTGAGTGACAGAGGAGCTACACACTGACAGAGGAGCCACTGACTGACAGAGGAGCCACTGACTGACAGAGGAGCCACTGACTGACAGATCAGTACGCCCGCTAAGACAGGTGAGATGCTACTCTGCCAAAGACATTGCAGGGCACCGGGGAACACAGTTAAGTTGGGGGCTGATTGTGGGGGGGAGGGGCAGCAGCTGGCTGATTAGTTTTGCCTAAGGGCCCCATTGTCACTAGTACCAG
Organism: Hyperolius riggenbachi; assembly: GCF_040937935.1. Lineage (NCBI taxonomy): Eukaryota > Metazoa > Chordata > Amphibia > Anura > Hyperoliidae > Hyperolius > Hyperolius riggenbachi. The sequence goes on from NC_090647.1 coordinate 565,813,000, forward strand.
CCCTGCCTGAGGGGTGTGCGGTAGCTGGGATCACAGAGGTTATGTAATCCCGAGAGGGGTGTGACAGTGGAGCTGAGGAACTGTGTTGTTATAGAATTAGATAAGTATACTCACCCAAGCAGTCATCCAGCATTACTCACAGACAGTGTTACTTTTTTTGTTTGTTTGCTTGTTTTTAGTCCTCATTCCTTCATACAATAAAAAAAACACATTCTGTCTCGACTTCTACATTTGCCAAAATCTGTTTCTAAAAATACCGCGTTGCAGGGAAGCTGCTCTTCCTCCGGCACGCATGACTTCCCCTCTCCTCTGTACAGTTATTAATATTTACAAATATCTCTGCGGTTTTCAGGACCCGTATCCGGCCTCCATGCCCGCCGCAGGGAACGTACAGAGTATAATTTTAGAGACAGGACAAACACTCGGCGCGGGGACCTGTCTAAGCAAACAAGGTGTGTTCCGAAGACGTCCTGAAGTGCCCGACACACTTTCCCCGTGTCCCTCGTAAATTATCGCTCGCTAAACAGCGCGACATCTCCTTGCCTTTGGGGCAAGCCCTTCCAGCTCGGCTCTGTAAACCAAATTAACTGCCTAATCGGGAACTGTCCCCGTTTAACGAGGCCAGACTGGCAGCGCGCCACACCACACGTCTCTCGCCGCCGCGCTCTCTATTTATTTTTTGGAAAATGGAAACTTGTTAATCTCTCGCAGCCCTTTGAATGGAGGTTCTGTCAGAAGGAAAAGAAAATATTTTCCCCAGTCTGCCTGGGAAAACAGGAATGTGTCGGGTTGTCGGGAATGATTTAAGCGCGACGCAGGGCGGAAAAAACATTTAGGGCCTGCTGTGTCGGGCAGCGTCGTAAAATCGATCGGCAGAAGGTGTTAAGATACCATAAAAAGAACCCTGAAGACTTTTTCTACGGAAACAGAGATGCAGACGCCGTGGGCACGGCTATCCTATGAATGCAGCGAGGGGTGTGATGGGAGGATACGCCCTTCAAATCCAGTTTTACAATCCAGGCCTGCTGCCATTTTGACGTCACGGTGGTGGAAAAATGGTGGATGATTCTCTCAGGAGCAGAGCTGAGAACCTCGGAAAACCACAGACATCGATATAAACCACAGAAATCGCTCACACTGCTGAACGACATTCTGGGACGCTGAAAATTAGCGTTGGGGCCTCCAATTACATCATTAGTTTGAAGGATCCTTCACATTGCACCACTATTAGTTAAATTCATAGATTTACAGCATTCTTTTACAAAATTTACCTTATCTTGGGAAACAAACAAAACATAATAAGGGTTCATTACAGTGGCGTAGCTAAGGAGCTGTGGGCCCCGGTGCAGGTTTAGCATTGGGGCCCCCCAAGCACTCTATACATAACAATTGATACGGCGCACCAAAACAAAAGGTGCAAGAAGGGGATGGGAAACTGTGTATCAATGATCACTACTATTCAAATCAACTATAGAAGTGAATATTATCAGCATAGGACCAATAAAGAGCTAATACTGTGTTTGAGGGGTGGGCCCCTCGGGGCCCCTCTAGCCCAAGGGCCCCGATGCGGTTGCTACCTCTGCACCCCCTATTGCTATGCCACTGGTTCATTAACAAAACTTAAGGTGAGACCAGCCCAGGAGTGGAGTATTCTTTAACTTATTATGGAACATGTTGGATGGTGTGATGGCCCCGTGTTGGTGGTAATCAGAAAGCTGAAATGAAGATCAGAAGTGTAGACTATTAGGATCTTATGGAGGGACATGTTGGAAAACTATGGGAAAGACCAGGAGTAGAACTTTTCCAACCATATAAAATGGTTTGATATACCAGTGGTGGGTTAATCAGACTGGTACAGAGAAGCCCAGGAGGATAGTATTTTCTACCTTCTGGATGGTCCAGTTGTAGGTGTAGGTTTTATCAAGTTGAGGCGTGACAACCTATTCTACTGGTCCGCACAGTCAAAAAGGTAGAGATTTGTGGAAAAGAGGCGCCCGGTAGAACGTAATGGTATATTCACTCTATATGCTAGATACAGCATTCAATAAAAAATGGTGTGATCCAACCTTCTAGATGTCCCCTTTCGGGAGGTATACAAATGGAAGTTTATGCTTTTGAAGTTCAATTTTATTTTGCACAAGACAACGCGTTTCACCGTCAAAACCGCTTCCTCAGGTCAGTGATAGTGCCTCGGCTGCCTGGCTGCTGAATATCCAGGCGCTGTTCTCCCACTGTCTACCCCTATAAAAAGGTAGAGATGGATGGGAGGAGAGTAATTTCTACCTTCTGGAGGGACATGTTTGAAGAAGTGTAATACCCCTGTAGTGGATGTAATCGGAAAACTAGAGAATTTCAGGCATTGAGCATTTTTCTACCAGGTGGCAAGACATGTTGAAGAGTTCGATCCTGACGTAATAGGAAGAGTACATACGGTAAGATCAGGCACCAATTATCTTATGGTGAAAACTGAGACAGGATAAAAGGTGTTGAGGTAAACCCATTTGTGAAGTCCATGTATAGAATCAGAGTGTAACCGATGTTAGCAGAAGATGTTGAATGTGCCCTGAGTTTGGGAGTTGATTATTTTCTGCCTTGTGAGACATCCCTAAGGGTAGTAAAATCAGAAGGTTAGAAGCAAAGTCAGGAGTATATTGTACCTTATTGCCGCCCATGCCGGAAATTGTGAAATTCTGGTAGAGGGTGACTGGGGTTAATCAAAAAGTTGTAGAGAGGGTTAGAAGCAGAGTCTACTCTCCACCGTTCTGAGCAGGTCAGGAAGAGGGTATTGTCTACCTCTTGGAGGGTGTGATGTTTCACTGGTGAATGTAGTCAGAAAGGTGGAGAGAAGGTCAGGAGCAGAGTTTTGTCTACGTCATGAAGGAGATGTTGGAAGATGTGATGCCTCGGTGGGGAGTGCAGTCAGAAAGAGTAAGAGAAGGTCTACCTCATGGAGGACATGTTGAAGGGTGTGATGTCTTAGCGGTGTGTGTAAACAGAAAGGTGGAGAGGAGGACAGGAGGAGATTATTGTCTTCCTTATGGAGGACTTGTTTAGAAGATGTGATGTCTTGCTGGTGGGTGTAATCAGAAAGAAGGAGAGGAGGACAGGAGAAGAGTATTATCTTCCTCATGGAGGACATGTTGGAGGGTGTGATGTCTCAGTGGTGTGTGTAATCAGAGAGGCAGAGAAGGACAGGAGGAGAGTATTGTCTACCTTATGAGTACAAGTAAGATATGATGTGTTGGGGTGTAATCAGAGAGGTAGAGAGAAGATCAGGAGCAGAGTATTGTCTACTTCGTGGAGGACACGTTGGAAGATGTGATGTGGTGGGGTGTAACCAGAGAGGTGGAGAGACGATCAGTAGCAGAGTAAGGGTAAAGACTATCAGGTATGAGGAAGGATGATCCTGCTTATTAAGGGTGCAAACTAGGAGAAAGATCCAGGCGTGTTGAGTAAGCCTATTTGTGAAGTGTTTATAGTCCTTGTAAACCATGTTGGTGCTGAAGAAAATTTTGACCTCAGTAGAAATGGTGGAATACCTTCAATCACCGCAACGTCGTGAAAAATACTTGCCTGCTATAAAATATGGAGTAGTGGTTCTTTTTCCGAATAGCCCAACTTCTCAGCCGAACAGAAAAAGGGTTAAAAGGAGGCGATTATATTCATGTAAATGAGGCGCAGGCAGCCCCCCTCTCCCCAGCGCCCCAACGCCGTCACCCTCCGCCCCCCTGGAAAGAGAGAACGGCTGCGAGGGGAAAAAGTAATGCCCATTAAAGCGAGGCTTGGAAGGGATATTGCATGTCCTTGTGAGTCGGGATTTATGACCTGTGCGGAGAAATGGCGGGGCCAAGAGGAAATTACTGCCTCTTTCTGTAGCTCGGGGCAAAATACACAATTGTTAAAGTGAAATATTATCATTTTGCAAAGCTTGCTAGCTTTATGGCAGCTCTTTAAAGGTGGGATGTTAAAACCCGGCTTGCAGCAAATCTGGTCTAAGCCAACATTAGGCAGGGAATTGTAAAAAAGACAAATTGCCGTATTGTGGAAGGAGATGGCGGGTTCCCCGCTGTGAGCAAAGGCAGAGCCCCCAACACCGGCCGGGAAAACTTAGAGCGGTGAACGTCTTGGTGGAATCGTGAGCAAGACGAGGGCCGCATTGCCCATCACAGACTCGCCCCATGAGGGGCCAATAAACAGAATTTAAAGTGTGTGGGCTGAATTGTAATTGTGCCTCGGAAGTCATCCTTACTTTTCTTGTCTGTAATGTGGTGATCAGTATTCCGGCTGTAATCATGGGGGGGTCTTCTTGAGAGCAGAGAGTAGGTGGCTCTTGTACTGAGATGTCGGTCGGGAGCAGTGGCATAACTACAATTCATGGCACCTCCCAGCAAAACTTTGATAAGACCCCTCCATTGTTCATATCCCTTTAGTTGCCTCCACTTGGTGCCCTTCACGGCCTGGAGGCCTATCTCACAAGGGTCATAAAACAAGAGTTTCCATCATGATCTTCACACCCATAACAAGGATAAGGAAAAAGGGGCGCCCAAAGGAAATAAAATACTCTAAAAGCAAATAAAAATGAAAAAAATGAGGTGGCTTACCTCAATGACGAAAAATTCATATAAAATGAATTGTTTATTAGTACAAAGCACAGGCAACGCGTTTCGTGGGAGCTCGCCCACTTCCTCAGGCCAAATATAGTGCCCATAAGCATCAAGAGAGGCGCTTAGTGCTCTCTTGATTCTGACCAAACTGATCACATGCTTCTCCATGACTTCTCCTAGACACTCCCATCACTAATCAGAGACTTACATATCTATCACCTGACCAGGCTGATCACATGCTCCTCCATGACTTCTCCTAGACATGTGCATCACTAATCAGAGACTTACATATCTATCACCTGACCACGCTGATCACATGCTTCTCCATGACTTCTCCTAGACATGTGCATCACTAATCAGAGACTTACATATCTATCACCTGACCACACTGATCACATACTTCTCTATTACTTCTCTTAGACACGCCCATCACTAATCAGAGACTTACATATCTATCACCTGACCAGACTGATCACATGCTTCTCCATGATTTCTCCTAGACACAACCATCACTAATCAGAGACTTACATATCTATCACCTGACCAGACTGATCACATGCTTCTCCATGACTTCTCCTAGACATGACCATCACTAATCAGAGACTTACATATCTATCACCTGACCAGACTGATCACATGCTTCTCCATGACTTCTCCTAGACAAGACCATCACTAATCAGAGACTTACATATCTATCACCTGACCAGACTGATCACATGCTTCTTCAAGACTTCTCCTAGACATGACCATCACTATGAATTGAAGGTGGTTGATCAGTCAATACTCCTCATCCATTTTCTGATTGCAAAATAACTAATCGCTTACAAGATCTGGCTGCCAATGACCCAGGTATGGCTTAAGGTGCCCATAAGTGGCACAATGTTTTCCTCACATAATATGAGATGTTTATGATTGTACAGAAAACCATGCAGTACATGTAGGAAATTGATTTAAAACCATGCCTCCCAACATTTTGATATAATAAAGAGAGACACCTTTAAGACACGCCCCTGTCACACACCCTAGTCACGCCCCAGGCACACCCCCTAGTCACATTCCCACTACACCCCTGGTCAGGCATACCATAAAGAACCAATAAGCAAAAGATGTAATTTTATATTTCAAACCACACTGGTCCTTTTTATCATCACTACTTATCCTTCATATTAACATTTGAAAACAAAAAATATATCAAACACATTTGTCAGTAGAAAAATACATATATTTCCATAGATCTCTGCATCAGTCCTGAAAGAGGAAAAAATGAGGAAGAAAGAGGGACAAAGGGTCTGGGGACTGTCGCTCCGAAATAGTTTGGAGCTCTGATAGAAACGATTCTATGATGGATTGGAATACAGAATTTTGCCAATCAGAATGTTGGATTTTACGATTGAATCCGAAGAGAGAAGTTGTCCCGTTTATGCGAAAAAACGATAATTACCTTCCCGATTACTTACGATCTCACAAATCTGATTGGATGATCACTGCTGAGGAAAATACCGTACCATTAATGGGCAGCTTTACACAAGATATCTAGCTGAAGTGGAACCGAAGATAAAATCCTGGGGACATGAGACAGACAACTTTCTCACTATGTTATTTAGGGACACCTGCTGCAAGGTGAGGGGGCGTGTCTTCACCTCCTCCTGGGAACGTCTATTAGAGATAACTGTGGTTCTCGTGCGGGCTCGAGTCTCCCCCTGCAGCCTCTACATGACGGATCTCTTCTCCGAAATGCCCTAACCAGCCTCTGATTAATGGTCGGGGTGAACATACACCTGGCGTTGGGCCGCATGACTGGCATACAGCAGGCCAGGCAAGAAGAATGCTTTGTGCTATTTACAGAGTGATGGTGGGCAGGCACAGGTGTGTCTGTCAGGTCCCTGACCACAAAGTCACCGCCATCCGTCTGTCCCCCCCTTTGGTCCCCCCCACCTCTCCGAGGGCCTGATCTCACATCCAGGATACAAACACAGCCTGAGTTACTGAAGTTCGCCATTGAGTAATTCTCAAAGATTTTTCGTCTAAAATTTCTGTATGTGGTAAAAGTGCGCAAATGATGCGGAACATTGCAGCAAAAATCGGTAATTTCCAACGTTCCAAATTCACAATGAAAACGGGGCGCATTATTTCTGCCTTAAGTACTGATTTTTTATTACCTACAAGTAGCAAGTGATATATTTCACTTCCTATTGACTTTAAATGGAGTCTGGAAGCTTAAAGAGGAACTCCAGTGAAAATAATGTAATAAAAAAGTGCTTCATTTTTACAATAATTATGTATAAATGATTTAGTCAGTGTTTGCCCATTGTAAAACTTTTTAAATTCCTGATTTACATTCTGACATTTATCACATGGTGACATTTTTACTGCTGGCAGGTGATGTAGCTGCTGCATGCTTTTTTGGCTTTTGGAAACAGCTGTAAACAGCTATTTCCCACAATGCAGCAAGGTTCCCAGACAGGAAACTAACAGGAGTACCATGGTCCTCAGAGTTTCTTGTGGGAGGGGTTTCACCACAATATCAGCCATACAGCGCCCCCTGATGGTCTGTTTGTGAAAATGAATAGATTTCTCATGTAAAAGGGGGCATCAGCTACTGTTTGGGATAAAGTTCAATTCTTGGTCGGAGTTTCTCTTTAAGTGCTGTGTTTGTTGGACTTAGAAAACATTTTTTGGGGAACAACTTTTTATGCTACCTTTTTTCCGCATGTTTACCACAAGTTTAATGCCTGTTTACGGGTGTTACCGCACATTTTCTCCACAAAAAAATGCGAAAAAACATGCGGAAAATTTTTGAGAATGTGGAAAAAATGCGGACATTATCACTGGCGGTAATTTAGCGGCAAAAAATCCTTTACCACATATCTGATTGTGAATAGAGCCTTATGTGTTCCTGTAAAGAGAACCAGTCCAGCCAAGACTCATCACACTATGTGTTCCTATAAAGAGGACCAGTCTCTAGTAATCTATACCCGGTGTGTTTATTAGGTGATGAGTCGGGTGAGTATAGCGAACGATGGCGGATGGCGTGCTGCTCCTGTGTTACTTTGTTTACATTCCCCGTGTAACAGCCAGTGCTCAGACTGTCAGCAGCTCCAGTCACGACTGTCACCTCCGTCCTCATTAAATCTCCGGCCCGTCAGGCAGAGGTGAGGAGAAATTAACATTTCACACTTCAGCACAGCCCCTCAAGGGCCACCGTGTGCTTCCCCAGACCAGAGGCCTCCGCATAAAGGAGAAAGGCTCCATGGCGTCCCAGAGACACTGTACAGTGTACCCCCCCTATACAGTGCACCCCTATACAGAGGAGGCAGAGCACCCCACGGCGTCCCAGAGACACTGTACAGTGTACCCCCCCCCCTATACAGTGCACCCCTATAAAGTCGCACGGTAAAACAATATTTAACGCAGAATAACTCACTGCAATGAGAAATCAATGCCCAATTCACAGTGCACACGTTGCGTTGCTGACTAAAGCTGCACGGTAAGTGAAAGTGCTGCATGCTGTGCATTATACACGTTATTAGCTGCATTGGACTGTTTGCACATGCTCAGTAATGACCTGGAAGCATACTTTTCATTGCCTGTATGCTCTACTGTATGCGACCATAACGGGGCATTAAGTTGGGTTGCAACTTTTTGGGGGCGTTGCGTTGTAATTTGCGTTGCGAATTTAACGTCGCATCAAAACGCAACGTCCTACTGTGAAAGAGGCTTAAATCTTGAATTGAAAAACGAATAAAAAAAAAATTGTATGGTGTGTGGCCACCATTATGCCAGGTACATACTTTCAATTATGATTGGCCAATCACTGACCGATTTTACCATCTTCATGTAACTAAGAGGGTTAACCTACACACTCTGCTCATAGGATTCACACCTGTCATACTACATGGAGATGGTTAAATTGGCCAGTGATTGGACAATCATATTTGAAAGTGTGTACTAGTGAAGGTATAAACGATAGACCCTAGGGTCCATACACACAACTTTGATTGGCCAATGTTACCACTTCCGTGTAGTATGAGAGCTTACCTACACAATCTGCTCATAGAAGTCCAAATCTCTAGGCCCTCCTACTACATAGAAAAGGTAAAATTGGCCTGTCATTGGACAATCAAAATTGGATGTGTGTAAACACCCTAAAGCCTGGTACACAACTTCAATTTTGATTGGCCAATCACTGACCAATTTTACAACCTGGATGTAGTAGGAGAGTTTACATGGGCTCACGATAGATTACAATAGATCATAGTTACGTTTAATACAAACTTTAGTTCAAATAGTAAACATTAGCAATAGAAAGATCATTATAAGTCGCGCTAAACAGGAAGTAGTAGAAATGTGACTTTCTGACACATGCGTATTTTCCCTTGGAACGATTGTTATCGGCAGAGAACTATACACACTTTTGTTTTAGAACGATTGTTGTTGAATATGATCCATCCTGGCATATTTTTTCCCTCTTGCCGATATCACTCATTCATCGCTGTATTTAATGATCGTTTGGTAAACTTCTTTACCCGACTGTCGGCAGAGCGATCATTAAGCTGCTGTTAGGAACGACCATAGTCGCAAGTGTGTACTTAGCATAAGTTTGTACCAGGCTTAAAGAGACTCTGTAACAAATAAAAGTTCCCCTGGGGGTACTCACCTCGGGAGGGGGAAGCCTCGGGGTCCCAATGGGGCTTCCCCCTCCCCTGTACCTGCAGGCAATCCAGCGCTGGCTCCCCCGATCTGGGCTTGACAAGCCTGACATGGCTGATTTATTTACCTCTCCCGGCTCCAGCTGGTGGCGCTGTTGTGGCTCTCTGCTCGTAGATAGGCGGATATAGCTGATCGCAGTCAGGTCCGCTCTACTGCGCAGGTACAGGAGACTTGCGCCTGCGCAGTAGAGCGGCCCGACAGCGATCGGCTATTTCCGCCTATCTCTGAGCGGAGAGCCGATACTGCGCCTGCGCTGGAGCCGGGAAGGTAAACATTTACATCCCTGCTGTTCGGGGAGCTTTAGGGCCCATTCACAATAGAGCGTTTTGCCGCGATTTCGTCAAAACGCTCAAACGCTAGCGCTTTTTAAAAGAGCTAGTGTAATAAAACCCTATGGGCCCATTCTTGCTTGGGCGATTTGCGGTAATCGTCGCAAATCGCCCAAAAACCCGAAACGCAAACGCGTCGCCTGCACCATTTTCAGGCAATTTCTCGGCGATCGTGTTTCAGTGCTATAGAAGCGCTAAACGCGATCGTGGAAAAATCACTGCAGTGTTCAGTGATTTTTTCCACTGAAAAATCACTCCTGCAAAGCAAACTGGGATGCCTCAATAGGATCCGGAGGCTTCCCCCACCCGAGGTGAGTACCCCCCGGGGAACTTTTTCTCATTACAGGTTTTCTTTAAAGTAAACCTGAGATGTAAGGTTATAAAAGATTTATAAATACCTGGAGCTCCCTCCACACCGACCGCTCCCTCGCAGTCCTCCACCTCCCGCATTGTCTGATAAATGCCCCGCTAGCTTCGCCAATCAGGGCGTACTGCGCATGAGCAGCCAAGCCCCGCCCCACTCCCGTCTCCAGGAGCACTCTGCACCTGCGCAGTAGGCAACGGGAGCATGGCGGGGGCGCAACAGGGGAGAGCTCACGGGCAGACTGCGCCTGCGCTGACTGGCCCCGACTGGCAAAGCTAACAGGGCTTCTACCAGACGATCCAGAAGGTGGAGGAGGACGGCGAGGGAGTGATCGGTGTGGATGGAGCTGGAGGAAGCCCCAGGTATGTATAAATATTTTATACTCCATCATCTCAAGTACACTTTAAAGGACATCTGAGGTGAACATAAACTAATGAGATAAACAAATGTATCTATCCTCCTTCTATAAATGACTTTTGTTTTTAGATATCTCACAGTTTTATTTTATATTTAAATCTACTTTTTTAAGTTTTTACTGTTTCATGACTTCTTCTCAATGACACATTCATTGAGGTATGCCAGAGGAAAAATCTGTGAACTATTGACCCTTTTTTATGCCTTTCCTGCTCTCAGAAGCCATTTACTGCTAGAAAAGTGTTGTATGGCTCATGGCTGCAAATCCTTAAAGGGGAACTTCAGCCTAAACAAACATACTGTTATTAAGTTACATTAGTTGTGTTAATTACAATAGATAGGTAATATAATCTCTTACCCACCCAGTTTTAAAAGAACAGGCAAATGTTTGTGATTCATGGGGGCTGCCATCTTTTTGGTTGAAAGGAGGTGACAAGGAGCATGAGACACAGTTCCAATTGTCCTGTGTCCTGATTACCCCTCCCAGCAGCACAGGCTAAACTTCAAATGTCAAATTCAAAATGTAAAAAAAAAAAAAAATTGCACCAAAACAGCAGAACGAGAACAACAACATCAGAAATCCCATCATGCTTTACACATCATAAGGGGAAAACTGCCCGGGCAGTTTTCTTCTGTGCAGCTAAAAATGAGGCTTGGATAAGAAAAACAAAGTTCTGATGCTGTGAAACTGTTAAAACTGTTAAAGAAACACCAAGCCTTTTCAGTGCTGCTGAGTCAATTTTTAGTCCGGAGGTTCAGTTTAACACTGACTGTTGCTCTATAGTCCGACCCGGTCCCGACCCAGACAGAAAATGTCACTTGCATACCTGATATTTAACTCTTTCAGGCAGAGAAAGAAAAAAAAGAACACAGCCTAGTTATTTGTGTGCTGGGCACTGTACATACCCATGTCTATCTAATCATGTCACATGTCACTTCGGATGTCCTTTAAGGTCTATCATGTATATCTTATATCATTTATAATTTTTATTAAAATGAAACGTGTGTACCAGGCTTTAGATGCCATAACATTTTACGAGGAGCAGTATATAAGCCAATCCCAATGCTGTCCTTTCTTCTGATTATGGAGTTTCTTTCTTGAATGACTCAGACACAGAAGGGGTGACATGACAATGGTGTACCCCATAATTTGGGCGTCCTTGTGGAGCACACAGACCCCTCCGTGCCGTACTTTGGACCCTCTGTGTACATTTGGCCGGTGTTGCCTTTCCACGCCAGCTGGACTCAGATCATAATCTGTCATCCGAATCTAATACCCTCCCTCCTTGCCAAGTCCTCTCAGGGACATCTGCGGCCTGGTCAGAAATATCCTCCGCCATTCATCAGAGCATCTGCCTGGTGTTTACCCGGCAACCGTGCCCCCGTTGCTAGGGACGGCCACCTCCACACACCGGCCTGTCACTCAGGCCTGCGTCCCTCACAGCAGGGAGGCCGGTTTCACCGCGGACAGCCCGGTGGTGACATGCGGGGGCTCTCAGCTGCCCTCAGAGGAAATTGCTCCAATTTGCAACAGATCACTGTCGATTTGCACATCAGCAGAATGCCGCGTTGCAGAGTCTGGATTAACGAGCCATGTTTCCCGGAATCTGGGGGGATTGATTTACTGGTGGCGCACTATAAATACACCGAGGAGTGGGGGGGAACATAGGAGCGCGCACAATTCATCTCAAAGCACAAGTCCAGCCAAAATGTTTTACTGAATTTCGTGCAGAGCAGGGGGCGGGGTCAGGACCGGCGTCGGGTGTTTGTTACTGTCTGTGTCTCCTTCGGAAAGACGATCTGTCATTTTGCATCATATCATTCAAACAGAAAACGTCTGGAGCAGATATCTGCTGAGGACACAGGTGTGTGGATTGGGTGGTCCACAATCGTAACAGACGTAATAAACTTAAATGTTTCACAGCCACCAACAGAGGTATAACTACAATTTTGTGACAAACATTCACTAGAATCTAGCCGCATCATCCACAAAGGAACTTAGGCAGTTGCCTAGGGCCTAAAGAGAGGCTGGGGGCCAAGATGAAGCCATCCCCCCCCCCCCCCCCCCCAAAAAAAAATCTTAACAAAAAATAAAAAATCAGGATGAACATCAAAAGTGGCCTCAAAGTTGTTACTTGCATAGGGACGCATTTCACCACTTCAAAGAAAAGATGTGTTTTGAACTGCATAAAATTACATTTGCTGTGGTACACTTTAACTAATTGACAACTGAGGGTTTTTTCCCCTTATGCACCAGAGCAATTTCATTCGCCAATAACTTAACCTCTACTTATCACAACAAAATGTTTTGTTTTTCATCCTGTTTTTTCCGCCGCCAATTAGGCTTTCTTTGGGTGGTATTTAATGCTAAGAATTATTTTATTGTAAATGCATTTTAATGGGAATAATAAAAAAAATTAAAAAAAATTACTTATTTCTCAGTTTTTGGCCATTGTAGTTTTAAACTAAAACGTTCTACTCTGGATAAAAAACTCACACATTTTATTTATTTGTATTGCAACATTTAAAATATTTCCCTAGTACAATGTATGGTGCCAATATTTTATTTGGAAATAAAGGTGCATTTTTCATTTTAAATGTCCATCACTAATTACAAGCCCATATAGGCAAAAACAACACTAATATACCCTCATGACATACTTATTAAAAAAAAAGTTCAGTCCCTAAGGTAACTATTTATGTATTTTTTTGTCATTTTTTAATGCAAATGTTTTATGTGGGTAACTATGGGGGAATGTGGGAAGTAAGTCAGTAACTAATAGTATGTGTAGGTGTTTTTATTGGGAAAAATGTTTGTAGGTGTAATTTTACTATTTAGCCACAAAATGTCCTTGCACATAATCTTCCTGTGTATACTATTAGTACGCGAACAAGAAGTAATGGGCTTATTTGTTATTTTCGGTATTCCAATGACCGCAGGCAGCTCATTGATATTGGCAATCATTGACACTGGGACTTAGATTAACGAATGGGAACTGCAATCCCATTCACCGATCTCCCCACTAACGGGTGAGAACTCCCCAGTCCCCACTAATGGACGAGAACTGCAGAGAATGCGCGCAGGAGTGAACAGGAGAACGCAGTGGCGATAGACAAATATCTACATCCCTGGGACTTTAGATGAAGTGTAGATATACTGCACATATATACTGCACTACATAGATATACTGCACAAGATGCAGTAACTAGTTCATATATATTAGTTCCGAGTTCTGTGTAGATATTTTATACATTTTAAGAAAACCGAGAGCGTGGGGTCCAAGCCTCTCTTACCCCTTGTCACCCATGCAGGCTGGAATAGCCAGACCGCATGGGGCTCCGTAACCTAAGCAATACCAGCCATATGGTACAAGATTTGTGTGTGTTTGGGAGGGGGAAGGGGTCAGCTATTGAATTTGGCAGAATTGACTTCAATGGCTATTATGAAATTTCAAACTTACAAAATTACAGATCGCAAATAGTTACAAGCAATATTAATTACGAATTTGTCAGAAATTTTGCATGACAACTTTGCATCATGACTCCGAATTTCGATGTAAAATTACGGTTATGTGAAATTCAAGGTCATCGCTATTGTGTAAACTGCAGTTTGTGCAGCTAATACTGGGAATACACAATTAGTTTTTTTTGGCAGATTTATTTTCCGATTGATTTTCCGATAATTTTTTCGATCGATTTCCATTCACTTTGAAATAACTCATGGTGTATTCCCAGCATAAGAGTCTTGTCCTAAAAATTTTGATCACATGACTAGGAACAGAGAAGTACAGGAGTCAAGTTTGAGATTCTGCAGGCAGGACTTTTGCTGCTAGGATTGCATCATCCTACTGTTCAAACTACAAGGAGTTGGGCACAGACTGACTCTGTGGGAAGAGATTGCAGCCTATAGCACATATATAATAATAATAATAATAATAATGGCAGTATTTGTATAGCGCCTTTCTCCTGTCGGACTCAAAGCGCTTGCGAGGCAGCCACTAGAGCGCACTCAGTAGGCAGTAGCAGTGTTAAGGAGACTTGCCCATGAAACTCCTTACTGAATAGGTGCTGGCTTACTGAACAGGCTAAACCGAGATTTGAACCCTGGTCTCCTGTGTCAGAGGCAGAGCCCTTAACCATTACACTATCCAGCCACTACAGGATCTTCTCAAAAAATTAGCATATTGCGATAAAGTTCATTATTTTCTGTAATGTACTGATAAACATTAGACTTTCATATATTTTAGATTCATTACACACAGGTTGACTTTTTTTGTTTTAAAAACACTTTTATTGGTCGGATGAAATATGCTAATTTTTTGAAATAGGAAATTTGGGTTTTCATGAGCTGTATGCCAAAATCATCAATATTAAAACAATAAAAGGCTTGAACTACTTCAGTTGTGTGTATTTGAATCTAAAATATATGAAAGTCTAATGTTTATCAGTACATTACAGAAAATAATGAACTTTATCACAATATGCTAATTTTTTGAGAAGATCCTGTACTGTGGTGGAGAAAGAGACCAGGGGTGTAGGAACCAGACCATATACTTTGCAAGTGATTTATTTGATATCAGCGAATCAAAAAGCTTTCTACCATGAACACTGAAATATCTTTTCTGAGTGAGATGATCTGTGGACTTCTGCTGAGAGTTGCACTTGGTTTGGTCCAGTTGTAGTGATTCTGAGAAGGTCCACATATAGCCCTGCAGTGTGCAGACCATGCCATGCAGAAGAGTGATTGGATGGGATCAGGCAGTCGAGGAATCTTGTATCTCGGGGACAGATTTATCTGTCTGTCCAGTGACTTGTCTTCATCTTTGTCAGCGCAGATGTCCCACCATCCTGTCTCTACAGAGGATTCACCTTTCATCGTCCTCTGCGAATGCCGTGACCAGTGCAGATTTATAGTCCAGGCTTATTCTCAGCCTTCCATCTGTACGTTACAGACGGCGAGAACTGCCTCTGCCGGCCGCCCAGAAACGTAAGATCCGCATTCAGAAAGAGGGTCAAGGTGAAACTCGCAACACAACCTTTCACGACAACGTCACCGCCACTATAAGAGAGCTGATGTTTATTACCAGCAAAATACCCCGCCTTCTAGACATACAGTATATGCATATAGTGTGGTGCCCTCCAGCAGTGGACTCAGCTTAACCCTAACCTCTCCCAAACCTTAACCCCTTCTGGACATCTAACCCTAACCTCTACATAACCTTAACCATTTATGGACACCTAACCCTAACCTCTCCTAAACCTTAACCCCTTCTGGACATCTAACCCTAACTTCTCCCTAACCTTAACCTTTTTGGACATCTAACCCTTACCTCTCCCAAACCTTTCCTTAACCCTTCCTGGACACCTAACCCTAACCTCTCCCATACCTTAACCCTTCCTGATAGCCTAACCCTAACTTCTCCCTAACCTTAACCTTTATGGACATCCAACCCTAACCTCTCCCAAACCAGTCCTTAACCCTCCTTGGATGCCTAACCATAACCTCTCCCAAACTTTAAAGGGAACCTGTGAGGATCCGCTTGGCTGCCTGCGCAGGCAGGCAGCCTTTTGACCACTGTTCAGGTCTGCATTCTGCAGGTCTCTGGAAGAGAGACCTTTTGTCAGTATTGCAGCTTGCTGCTGAGGAATTTGCATACACTCGTTATGAAAATCCCCTACCTGCTTCCTTTGATGACTGGCAATATAAAGAGCTATGTTTCCCAGAGTCCTTTGCTGGTCATAAGGGTTAGTTCCTGTGAAACACTCCAAGTGTCAGCCTTGCTCTTTGTTTGAAGATTAGCTTAGAGTAATTCCTGGAACTGCACTAGGCAGTTTCCCTAGTGCAGTAAAGATTGCATATCTGTTTTGTTTGTCTCTTGCGATTGTCCTGTCCCAGCGGTGGTCGACAGGAAATCGTTCTGTGTGTCTGGGTGCTAACCGGAACAGCGGTTGTTACTGGTAGCCCCTTCTGATCTGTCTTGTCTGGATCGCACTCGCCTTGCGCTAGTGCTGTGGATCCTTCTGGTCTGCTACTCTCTTGCTGTTCTTGGATTGCACTCGCCTTGCGCTAGTGCTGTGGATCCTTCTGTTCTGTCTTCCTGGATCGCACTAGCCTCTTACGCTAGTGCTGTGGATCCTATCTCTCACTTATTCCTGTTTTCGTGTATCTGTCTTGTCTGCTACGAATGCTTGCTGGAGGCTCGGTGAGGTAACCGTTAAGCAAGCGCTCGCGTCCTCTGTTTCATGTTTGTCTGTCGGTGGTTAGTTAGGCGTGCTTGTCTCTGTTGTGCTTATCACGCGGAGACCGCGCATAAACGCGTGCACTGTTGCGAATGAGTGCGGTGTTCGCGTTTAGCTAGCGTTTGTTATTTTCCTTATCTTCTCATTGTATGATTTGCTGTGCCTTTGCTACTCTCGTGCTCTGCCTTGCTGTAGCCTTGTGTCACCTCTGGCAATCGCCTCTCTCGCGATTGCGTTCCTACTTCATATCTGCTGTTGTGTGTGCACCGTCGCGGGTTGGCGACTAGTTTGGTGCACACACATACAATCTGTCCCTTTGCTCAATCTCATTCGCAATCGCTTCTCAGGCGATTGCGTTCTCACTCGGTTTCCTTTGTTGTGTGTCCGCCGTCGCAGGTGGCGGCTAGATTGGGGGACATACATACATTCCTCATCTGTGCTTATTCGGTCTTGTGTCGCTGTTAGCAATCACCATCTCTGGCGATTGCCTTCTCACTTTGTCTTCATGGTTGTGTGTTCATCGTCGCAAGGTGGCGACTAGTTTGGTGAACACACATACCCTCTGTCGCTTTGCTCTCTCTCTTTCAGGGCTATCTTGCCCTGCGTTTCTTCCCTTCGTGCAATTCCTGTCTGGCGTCTGTGGCAGGGCAGAGGAGCTGTTCCTCTGCACTCCACAGCTCCCCCTGTCGACAGGAATTTCCCTCTACAGGTGCATTGCACCTTTTGCTGGGTTCCCTCAATTTACACGCTTGTGGAGGATTTCCGCAGTGTCAGCGCACGTCTTGTGCGCTGATCACGGAGAGAATTCCACAATCGGTACAGAACCTTAACTGAATGGGGGGTAAATAGTTTCACTTACCTGGGGCTATTACCAGCCCCTTGCAGCAGTCCTGTGCCCGTGCAGTAGTAGTATAGTAATGTAGTAGTGGAAATAGCATAAGATCAGTATACTGTATAGCAGGGGTGTCAAACTCAAATACAAAGTGGGCCCAAATTGTACACTGGGACCTGGTCACGGGCTAACCTCAATGTCTACTGGCCACCTTCCTCCCTTATAAAGTACCCTGGTGTCTAATGGTCTCCCCCTCCAACCCCTACATAGGTACCTGGTGTCTAGAGGCCCCCCTCCCTTCCTTATATAGTTCCCTGGTGTCTAGAGGCCCCTGCCCTCCCCTATACAGTTCCCTAGTGTTTAGTGCTTTTCCGCTATCTCCCCCATATGGCTTCCATGATGTTCTCGGGCTTCACCTCCTATATAGCTTTCCTGGTGGTCTAGAGTGGGCCAAACATAATGCAAAGTGGGGAAACCACTTGAGGGCCAAATTTAATGGCTCTGAGGGCCAGATTTGGACCGCGGGCCAGAGTTTGACATATGTGCTGTATAGTAATATATAGTGGAGCATAATAGAGTGCCTTACTTTGCCCTGGGCAAAGCTCCTCCCCCTTCCTGCTGATTTGCTGTGCAGGTCAGCAGGTAACTGATGAGTCATCATTCTGCCTTCCCCTCCTGTAAGCAAGTTCCCATCAATTGATTTAGAGCTCTGTGAAATGCGTCAGAACCTGATTGGCTTACGGTAGAGCCCTCCCAGCATGTGTGCAGAGTCTGCAGGGATTACCTAGTGCTGATATAAAGGTTGTATCGCGCACTTGTCTATAAAATCCGCACAGCCAGTGAATTCTAGGAAGAGAGATGTCTCCATGTTTATCTGTGAGATCCGATAAGCACTGGGGTGGGCCGTGCCAGGGACAGCGTGTATCAGCGGCTGTAACCATAGCACTTCACGTCCTCGCCACTCACTAAACGCGCATCTCCCGGGGTTATCACTTAATAATAGCAACATCTCCTGCCTGAGCAGAGCGAGTTCCAGCTGGCAGAGCGGCAGAGGAGGACTCTCTGCTCAGAGGAGCTGAGGGGCAGCAAGAAACAGAGACCACATGGGCCATGTGAGAGGGAGGAACGCAGGAGGGTCACTCACCCTGAAAAATACTCACCTATCACTGCCCGAAAGCTGCCCATTAATGCTGCAATGTTTATTGTATGATCGTATTGTCAATCCTATCATTCCCATCACACTGTATGAAACTGGGGAAGCTGGCGGCCCAATCGATCTTGACTGATCACATGACTGATAGTTTCTAGACTGTTTTCATGCACGTTTTCTGCACAGAAAAACTGAGAACTCATGTTAATCAATGGGCTAGTTCACACTTAAAGGGGAACTGAAGAGAGAGGTATATGGAGGCTGCCATGTTTATTTCCTTTTAAGCAATACCAGTTGCCTGGCAGCCCTGCTGATCCTCTGCCGCTAATACTATTAGCCATAGCCCCTGAACAAGCATGCAGCAGATCAGGTGTTTAAGACTTTAAAGTCAGACCTGACAAGACTAGCTGCATGCTTGTTTCTGGTGTTATTCAGATACTACTGCAGAGAAATAGACCAGCAGGGCTGCCAGGCAACTGGTATTGATTAAAAGGAAATAAATATGGCAGCCTCCGTATACCTCTTACTTCAGTTCCCTTTTAATCCTTTTTTTGCACTCAGAAAAAAACTGACACCCTGCACATTTTATCTCTAACAATTGCATTAGCTGCAGTGAAAAAACGTGCACGCTTTTCCACATACAAACACACATGGGGCTTGATTCACTAAATCGTCATAACTCAAAGATCACACCTTATCAAAGATATCACACGTTATCAAAGATTACACACGTTATCAAAGGTAACACACCTTATCAGAGTAGCATAGTGAGAACTAGGAACCCGCACAGGCTCAGGAGGGCAGGACGAGTGCCATTGCCAATTAGCAGGCATAAGTTTGTAGCGCTCGCTATGCTACTCTGATACGGTGTGATCTCTTTGATAAGGGGCCTGATTCACAAAGCGGTGCTAACCCAGTTAGAGACTTTAGGCATGATAACCATTGACCACGCTGGTGAAAAGCCAGTTTAGGCATAATAAGTTTAGGTGTGATAAGTTTAGGTGTGATAAGTTTAGGTGTGATAAGTTTAGGTGTGATAAGTTTAGGCATGATAAGTTTAGGTGTGATAAATTTAGGTGTGATAAGTTTAGGTGTGATAAGTTTAGGCATGATAAGTTTAGGTGTGATAAGTTTAGGCATGATAAGTTTAAGCACCAACTGGGTTAGCACTGCAGTGCACAGCTGATCAAAAGTTTTGCACTAGCAAAGTCTGGTGCACTTTGCATAGAGTTTAACCCATTCAGGTTCCGTCGTTTTCACGTGAGAAATGTTCACCTCCCATTCATTAGCCTATAACTTTGTCACTACTTATCACAATGCACTGATCTATATCTTGTTTTTTCCGCCACCAATTAGGCTTTCTTTGGGGGGTACATTTTGCTAAGAGCCACTTTACTGTAAATGCATTTTAACAGGAAGAATAAGAAAAAACGGAAAAAATTCATTATTTCTCAGTTTTCAGCCATTATAGTTGTAAAATAATACATGCCTCCATAATTAAAACTCACGTATTGTATTTGCCCATATGTCCCGGTTATTACACCGTTAAAATTATGTCCCTATCACAATGTATGGCGACAATATTTTATTTGGAAAAAAAGGTGCATTTTTTCCGTTTTGCATCCATCACTATTTACAAGTTTAAAATAAAAAAAATATAGAAATATTTCATCTTTACATTGATATTTAAAAAGTTTAGACCCTTAGGTAAATATTTACATGTTTTTTGTTTTTTTATTGTAATGTTTTTGTTTTTTTATAGTAAACATTTTATTTGGGTAGTTTTGGGAGGGTGGGAGGTAAACAATAGATTTAGAATGTAAATGTGTGTTAATTTTTTTTTTTTTACAGGTGTAGTATTACTTTTTGGCCACAAGATGGCGGCCATGAGTTTGTTTACATGACGTCACTCTAAGCGTAACATACGCTTACAGTGACGCACCGGGAAGGGAACGGCCAGAAAAGGCGCAGCTTCCGAGAGAAGCTGTCGCTTTTTCAGCGGGGGAGAGGAATCAATGATCGGGCACCGTAGCCCGATTCACTGATTCCCTGGCTACCGAATCCACGGCCGGGAGTGCGCGATCAGCCGCGGGAGCGCGCGGTAGCGCGCATGGTTCCTGGACGTAGAAACTACGTCCATTAACCAAAATAGGTTAATGGCACTGCTTTGCGTGCAGGACTTTGCATGCGATCTAAACTTATCTAAACTTAGCATGCCTAAACTTATCCTGCCTAAACTTATCCTGCCTAAACTTATCATGCCTAAACTGAGTTTAGGCATGATAAAAATGATTATCACGCCTAAAGTCTCTAACTGGAATAGCACCGCTTTGTTAATCGAGCCCAAGGTGTAATATCTCTGATAAGGCGTGTTATCTTTGATAAGGTGTGATATCTCTGATAAGGTGTGATATCGTTGATAAGGTGTGATATATTTGATAAAGTGTGATATCTCTGATAAGGTGTGATATCTTTGTTAAGGTGTGATATCTCTGACAAGGTGTGATCTTTGATAAGGTGTGATATCTTTGATAAGGTGTGATATCTTTGATAAGGTGTGATATCTTTGATAAGGTGTGATAACATTGATAAGGTGTGATATCTTTGATAATGGGTGAAATCTTTGATAAGGTGTGATCTTTGATAAGGTGTGATCTTTGATAAGGTGTGATATCTTTGATAAGGGGTGATATCTTTGATAAGGGGTGATATCTTTGATAAGGGGTGATATCTTTGGTAAGGGGTGATCTCTTTGATAAGGTTTGATATCTCTGATACGGTGTGATATCTCTGATACGGTGTGATATCTCTGATAAGGTGTGATATCTTTGATAAGGTGTGATATCTTTGATAAGATGTGATATCTTTGATAAGATGTGATAACTTTGATAAGGTGTAATATCTCTGATAAGGCGTGTTATCTTTGATAAGGTGTGATATCTTTGATAAGGTGTGATATCTCTGATAAGGGGTGATATCGTTGATAAGGTGTGATATCTCTGATAAGGTGTGATCTTTGATAAAGTGTGATATCTTTGATAAGGGGTGATATCTTTGATAAGGTGTGATAACATTGATAAGGTGTGATATCTTTGATGATGGGTGAAATCTTTGATAAGGTGTGATATCTCTGATAAGGGGTAATATCGTTGATAAGGTGTGATATCTCTGATAAGGTGTGATCTTTGATAAAGTGTGATATCTTTGATAAGGGGTGATATCTTTGATAAGGTGTGATAACATTGATAAGGTGTGATATCTTTGATGATGGGTGAAATCTTTGATAAGGTGTGATCTTTGATAAGGTGTGATATCTCTGATAAGGCGTGTTACCTTTGATAAGGTGTGATATCTCTTATAAGGTGTGATATCTCTGATAAGGTGTGATATCTTAGATAAGGTGTGATATCTCTGATAAGGTGTGATATCTCTGATAAGGCATGATATCTTTGATAAGTATAAATGCAAAGAGAAGTAACAGTACCTGGCACCAAATGCAGCAGGGCAGACACACCAGGACTGGGACCAGGACACAGAGTGTGCTCATCCAGAATCCTTGTAATCCAATCAAATTGAAGAAAAAAGCGGGGCACCACTCCTTTAAAAGTCCCTTTATTCCGGTGGGGGAGACAGCAGGTACATGCAGTGGGGGTATCAAGTGCCTGACAGCTGTTTCGCTGGGTTAAACCAGCTTCTTCAGAGGCCTCTGTACCTGCCTCTGTACCTGCTGTCTCCCCCACCGGAATAAAGGGACTTTTAAAGGAGTGGTGCCCCGCTTTTTTCTTCAATTCGATATCTTTGATAAGGTGTGATATCTCTGATAAGGTGTGCTATCTCTGATAAGGCCTGTTACCTTCAATAAGGTGTGATATCTCTGATAAGGTGTGATATATCTGATAAGGTGTGATATCTCTGATAAGGCGTGTTACCTTTGATAAGGTGTGATATCTCTGATAAGGTGTGATATCTCTGATAAGGCGTGTTATCTTTGATAAGGTGTGATATCTTTGATAAGGTGTGATATCTCTGATAAGGGGTGATATCGTTGATAAGGTGTGATATCTCTGATAAGGTGTGATCTTTGATAAAGTGTGATATCTTTGATAAGGGGTGATATCTTTGATAAGGTGTGATAACATTGATAAGGTGTGATATCTTTGATGATGGGTGAAATCTTTGATAAGGTGTGATCTTTGATAAGGTGTGATATCTCTGATAAGGCGTGTTACCTTTGATAAGGTGTGATATCTCTTATAAGGTGTGATATCTCTGATAAGGTGTGATATCTTAGATAAGGTGTGATATCTCTGATAAGGTGTGATATCTCTGATAAGGCATGATATCTTTGATAAGTATAAATGCAAAGAGAAGTAACAGTACCTGGCACCAAATGCAGCAGGGCAGACACACCAGGACTGGGACCAGGACACAGAGTGTGCTCATCCAGAATCCTTGTAATCCAATCAAATTGAAGAAAAAAGCGGGGCACCACTCCTTTAAAAGTCCCTTTATTCCGGTGGGGGAGACAGCAGGTACATGCAGTGGGGGTATCAAGTGCCTGACAGCTGTTTCGCTGGGTTAAACCAGCTTCTTCAGAGGCCTCTGTACCTGCCTCTGTACCTGCTGTCTCCCCCACCGGAATAAAGGGACTTTTAAAGGAGTGGTGCCCCGCTTTTTTCTTCAATTCGATATCTTTGATAAGGTGTGATATCTCTGATAAGGTGTGCTATCTCTGATAAGGCCTGTTACCTTCAATAAGGTGTGATATCTCTGATAAGGTGTGATATATCTGATAAGGTGTGATATCTCTGATAAGGCGTGTTACCTTTGATAAGGTGTGATATCTCTGATAAGGTGTGATATCTCTGATAAGGTGTGATATCTCTGATAAGGTGTGATAACTTTGATAATGTGTGATATCTCTGATAAGGGGCTCGATTCACAAAGCGGTGCAAAGTGTTAGCACCATGGTGAAAAGGCCCTTATCACGCCTAAAGTCACTTTAGGCATGATAAGAAGAAACTCGCGCGAAGTTGCCGCGCGTACGCGCGTACGCGCGTACGCGCGTAAGTGCGCGCGCAACACCCGACGCTTCGCGCGAAGCTCCCATTAAGCCCTATGGGACTTTGCGCGCGCTCTTACGCGCGTACGCGCGAACGCGCTTACGCGCGGTAACTTCGCGCGAAGAGCAGGAAAAATCGGTGATAACTCAGTGGTGAAAAGGTCATCACGCCTAAAGTCTTTTAGGCGTGATAACTGGGTTATCACCGCTTTGTGAATCGAGGCCAAGGTGTGATATCTTTGATAAGGTGTGATATCTCTGATAAGGTGTGATATCTCTGATAAGGTGTGATATCTTTGATAAGGCATGTTACCTTTGATAAGGTGTGATATTTCTGATAAGGTGTGATATTTCTGATAAGGTGTGATATCTCTGATAAGGTGTGATAACTTTGATAAGGTGTGATAACTTTGATAAGGTGTGATATCTCTGATAAGGTGTGATATCTCTGATAAGGTGTGTTACCTTTGATAAGGTGTGATATCTCTGATAAGGTGTGATATCTCTGATAAGGTGTGATATCTTTGATAAGGTGTGATATTTCTGATAAGGTGTGATATCTCTGATAAGGGGCTCGATTCACAAAGCGGTGATAACCCAGTTAAAGACTTTAGGCGTGATAACCATTTTTATCATGCCTAAACTCAGTTTAGGCATGATAAGTTTAGGCATGCTAAGTTTAGGCATGCTAAGTTTAGATAAGTTTAGATCGCATGCAAAGTCCCGCACGCAAAGCAGCGCCATTAAACTCTATGCAAAGTGCACCAGACTTTGCTAGCGCAAAACTTTTGATCAGCTGTGCACTGCGGTGCTAACCCAGTTGGTGCCTTAAAGAGACACTGAAGCGAAAAAAAAAATATGATATAGTGAATTGGTTGTGTACTATGAATAATTACTAGAAGATTAGCAGCAAAGAAAATATTCTCATATTTTTATTTTCAGGTATATAGTGTTTTTTCTAACATTGCATCATTCTCTAATATGTGCAGATTACACAACACTCAGCATTCAAAATGAGTCTTTCAGAGCAGTCTGTGAACTAATGACCTCTCCTCTGGCAGAGGAAAAGAAAACACTTGAGATAATAAGAGTCAGATAACAGCCCTCTCCACGACTAAGTTAGTCGGAGAGCTTAAAGGGACTCCGAGCACATCTAAAAAATAAAAGTTGTACTCACCAGGGGCTTTCTCCAGCCCAGTGCTGGTCGGGAGGTCCCACGCCGGCGTCCTGGCTCCTCTCCTTCTCCCCGCTCCGGAATGGCTGACAGGCCGCAGCCCGGGCGACACTCTCCCGAGTGTCGGGCTGCTTCTTCCGCATATGACGCGGATTACGTCACACGCCGGCCGCCTCGCGTCATCACGGCGGCCGGCGTGAAAGTACTGCGATTAAAGCGCGCATGCGCAGTACTGTCACGCCGGCCGCCGTGATGACGCGAGGTGGCCGGCGTGTGACGTAATCCGCGTCATATGCGAAAGAAGCAGAAGAACTGTCATATGCGGAAGAACTGAGTTTAGGCATGATACAAATGGTTATCACGCCTAAAGTCTTTAACTGGGTTATCACCGCTTTGTGAATCGAGCCCAAGGTGTGATAACTTTGATAAGGTGTGATATATTTGATAAGATGTGATATCTTTGATAAGGTGTGATATCTCTGATAAGGTGTGATAGCTTTGATAAGGTGTGATATCGTTGATAAGGTGTGATATCTCTGATAAGATGTGTTACCTTTGATAAGGTGTGATATCTCTGATAAGGTGTGATATCTTTGATAAGGTGAGATATCTCTGATAAGGTGTGATATCTCTGATAAGGCGTGTTACCTTTGATAAGGTGTGATATCTCTGATAAGGTGTGATGTCAGAATCAGAATCGCTTTTATTTCGCCAAGCACGACTGGGTCGTGCCCGGAATTGGGCTTGGCACAACGGATACAGGGCGTATACATAGAAAAGTAAGAAACATCAGGACATAGAACATAGTAGACATGATTTCATCGTATAAACATAACCATAGCCATAGCCATAAACATAACCATAGACCACAATTCTATCACTTCATCACATAAACATAAACAATACCCATAACCATAGACCACCGTTTTCCCTACCAGGTGGGTTACATGCCTAAAGTCAGCGTGGGGGAGCAGGGGCAGCCTAAGGGGGAAGGGCATGAGCAGAGTTTATCGCGTTCAGCAAATTTACCGCTGAGGGGAAGAAGCTGTTTTTGTGTCTCGTGGTCTTTGTCGCAATGGACCGATACCTCCGATACCTCCGCCCCATGGGGAGCTGACTGAAAAACTGGTGGCCAGGGTGGGAGGGATCGTTTGCAATCTTCAGTGCTCTGGAACGTAGTCTGGTCTTATAGAGGGAGTCCAGGGCAGGAAGTTGGTTCCCGATGATCCTTTCCGCTGACCTGATGACCCTCTTTAGTTTGCGTCTGTCACTATCGGTGGAGCCAGCATACCAGACAAGGATAGAGGAGCAGAGGACAGATTCAATGGTTGCGGTGTAGAAGCTCCTCAGGAGTTTTTGGGACATGCCGAACTTCCTCAGTTGGCGGAGGAAGTAGAGCCTCTGCTGGGCTTTCCTCTGGATAGAGACAGTGTTTGTCTTCCACTTCAGGGTATTGGAGATGGTGGTGCCCAGGAGGCGTACACAGGGCACTCTTTCCACCACCATCCCTCCAGTGTGCAGTGGAGGCGGGGTGGAGGCGTGCTTCCTAAAGTCAATGACAATCTCAACGGTTTTTGCATTGTTGAGGACCAGCTTGTTCTCCCTGCACCAGTGGCAAATCCTGTCAACCTGCTGGCGGTATTCCTGCTCATCATTGTTGGAAATCAGGCCGACTATGGTGGTGTCATCTGCAAATTTTATTACCTTGACAGAGTTCGCCGAGGATCTGCAATTGTTCGTGTACAGGGAGAACAGGTATGGTGACAGGACGCAGCCTTGTGGGGCCCCTGTGTTGGTGATCTTTGGTTGCGAGGAGGTGGAGTCCATCTTGACAACCTGAGATCTATTTGTAAGGAAGTCTTTGATCCACAGTTGAAGAGTGGGGTGGACCCCGAGCTCAGCCAGGTTCTCCTGTAGCATCTGGGGGCTAATGGTGTTAAACGCCGAGCTGAAGTCGAGGAGGAGGACCCTGGCATATGGATTTGGTTTGTCAAGGTGGTTATTGACAAGTTCCAGACAGATGTTAATGGCATCGTCGGTTGACCTATTTGCCCTGTAAGCAAATTGATACGGGTCTAGCTGGGCTTCAGTTTTGTGTTTAAGAAGGGGCAGGACTGCTTTCTCAAAAGTTTTCATTATGACCGATGTGAGTGCGACAGGCCTGAAGTTGTTAAGGTCTGAGGCACCCTGTTTTTTGGGGACAGAAATGATGGTGGACCTCTTGAAGCATGTTGGTACTTTGCCACTCTGCAGAGACTTGTTGAGGATGGAGGAAAGGATGGGAGCAAGCTGCTGTGCACACGCTTTCAGGCAGGCCGGTGACACCCCATCCGGGCCTGAGGCTTTTCTGGCATTAAGTTTAGTCAGGTGTGATATCTTTGATAAGGTGAGATATCTCTGATAAGGTGTGATATCTCTGATAAGGTGTGATAACTTTGATAAGGTGTGATATCCTTGATAAGATGTGATATCTTTGATAAGGTGTGATATCTCTGATAAGGCGTGTTACCTTTGATAAGGGGCTTGATTCAGAAAAGGGTGCTAAGTGTTAGCACGCCAGTGAAAAGCCACTTTGCATGTGCTAACATGCTTTGCACGTGCTAACATGCTTTGCACGTGCTAACTAGGGTGCTAAGTAGTTAGCACATGCAAACTACTTAGCACCGTAGTTAGCACATGTAAACTACTTAGCACCCTAGTTTTTTAAAAAAAATCAGTGTTTATTCAACAAAGAAAAAGAAACATATCACAGAATATGCAGCATAGCAGTGCGCCTCCTAACTTTTCCAACAGTAGCTTCAGCATTAATTATCACTGTGGAAGATGAGAGGTATTGTTAACAATAATATAATGATCGTCACATAATATATAGAGCTCAGATTGAATTTAAATTTCCAAATATTCTCTTTTACAAGATCATAATTAGCAAGACCAGGGGTATCTAACCATGGAGCTTAGCACCCTAGTTAGCACGGTGCTAAGTAGTAGTTTGCTAACTACGGTCTAAGTTTGTATGTGCTAACTACTTAGCACTCTAGTTAGCACATTCAAAGCCTTTAGGCGTGCTAACTGGGTTAGCACCGTTTACTGAATCGAGCTCAAGGTGTGATATCTCTGATAAGGTGTGATATCTCTGATAAGGTGTGATATCTTTGATAAGGTGTGATATCCTTGATAAGGTGTGATATCCTTGATAAGGTGTGATATCCTTGATAAGGTGTGATATTTGAGTTATCACGGTTTAGTGAATCAAGCCCAATGTGTGCACAAAACACATGCAGAAAACCGAAAGACAACGGTGTCCCCTGCCTTACACAGTTGTCGATCAGCATAGAGGATTTTTTCATAAATAAGATCGCAACTGGTTTCAATATCAGAAATGGTTTGGACTCTTTAAAGCAAACCTGAAGTGAAAATAAATGTACAATATACAGTAATTAACTGTGTAGTACAGATAAGAAATAGAGCAATAGTAGCAAAGAAAAGAGTCTCAAATTACTTTCCAGTATAAGAAGAGTTAAAAACTTCAGTTATCTATGCAAAAGAGCTTCTCTGAGCTATTCAAAAACAAGGAACACCAAGAGCCCCAATAGTGTGATATGTATTGGTAAATGGTTACTAGATAGAGTAAATATTAATACTTACAAACCAGGGTTACCATTAGGCAACCACTGTAAACGCAGGTGGGGAGATTTTCCCAGACCCCACTCAGGAATAAGAAGTCGCTCTCTGTAGATGAGAAAAAAGGGGGTTCAACCCTCCACCCAGGGTGGACTCAATATTATGCAGGAGAACAGAGGCGCCAAAAGGATAAAAGGAAGCTGAATGAGCTTAAAAACCAAATTCTTGGTAAATAGAGGAGGTAGTGGTGGACTTACCTCCTCCAAGTAGACACACAACGACTGTAGTAAAGACAGTCAATATATTTTATTTATGAACTCCAAATATGCAACGCGTTTCGCAGGTTTGATCCCGCTTCATCAGGCAATAACAATGGAGCAATAACACATGTGGTCAGTCTGACAGAGGTGCCTGGCTCTTCTACTGACCACATATGCTATTGCTCCGTTGTTATTGCCTGATGAAGCGGGATCAAACCTGCGAAACGCGTTGCATATTTGGAGTTCATAAATAAAATATATTGACTGTCGTTGTGTCTACTTGGAGGACGTAAGTCCACCACTACCTCCTCTATCTACCAAGAATTTGGTTTTTAAGCTCATTTAGCTTCCTTTTATCCTTTTGGCGCCTCTGTTCTCTGAGCTATTCAACCAACTAGGTCAAAAATAGTCCTGTTTTCTGAAGCTCACTCGGGCAGGCGCAGAAAACGCAGACAATCTTTAAGGTGACCACTATCGGTCCAATCTTTTTCATCCAATCTTACCATTTCTATGTAATATATGGGAACTACCCTTAGAGATCCCGGAGAAGGCCTTAGCTGTGGCGAGGGACCCAAATGACTCCTCGGGCCTGGAAGAAGCCGCAGGTAAGTAAACCTACATTTAATTTCTCGCCTTGGAAGTCCATTAACCACTTAAAGAGAAACTCCAACCTAGAATTGAACTTTATCCCAATCAGTAGCTGATACCCCCTTTTACATGAGAAATATAATGCTTTTCACAAACAGACCATCAGGGGGCGCTGTATGACTGATTTTGTGCTGAAATCCCTCCCACAAGAAGCTCTGGGACCGCGGTACTCTGGGCAAACTGCCACAATGTAACAATGTTCACAGAAAGGAAATAGCTGTTTACAGCTGTCTCTAACAGCCAAAACAGCTAAGAGCAGCTACATCACCTGCCCACAGTAAAAATGTCACCATGTAATAAATGTCAGAATGTAAATCTGGGAGAGGAAAGATTTTACAACGGGCAAACACTGACTAAATCATTTATACATAATTATGGTAAAAAATGAAGCACTTTTTTTACTACATTTTTTTCACTGGAGTTCCTCTTTAATGACAACCGGACGTTTATAAACATCCAGTGTATTTGTGGAGCGTGCACCACTAGTTTGATAACTAAACGAGGCACATGTGGTATCATTTTTACCCGAGACGAGTTGTAGAATACGTTTTGGTGTGTTTGAGGGCCCGTTTCCACTATCGCGAATCCGCATGCGTTGCCCGCATGCGGATTCGCACAGTCAGTACAAGTGGATGGGACTGTTTCCACTTGTGCGTTTCCCCGCACGTTTTTCTGTGCAGAAAAAATCTGCAGGGTAGGGCCCTCAGAATTCGCCTGCGTGTGGAATGCAGGCGAATTGCACGCAATGTATTTAATAGGGAAATCGCATGCGTTTTCCTCATGCGTTTTTTGCCGCGATTTCGCATGCGATTTCGCATAGGTATTAATGTTAATTTACACAGGCAGTGACATGGTTAAATTCGCATACAGCCTTACCTATGCGAAATCGCGGCAAAAAACGCATGCGGAATCGCACCCGCATGCGATTTTGCCTGCGGTGATTCGCCGGCGATTCCGCAACGCTATAGTGGAAACGGGCCCTGAAAGCTTGGACACGCATCACATAAAATATGGGTAGGGACAATTTTCTAAATTGTGATCAAATTTGGGAAAGTTTTAGCAAAACTACAAGAGACATTTGTGGTAACAGTTTAACCGTGATAAGTAGTAGAATAGAGTTTAGAGAGTTTTAGGGTTGAGGTCTGGGTCTTGTGTATTCTTTTTAGTCACAAACTGAATCAAAGGCAATTACATTTTTACATATGCTGTACCAAAATAAAAGACTTGTAACATGAAAACAAAGTGACAGAATATGAAATAAACAATATATATCCTTACCTTAGAAACTTGACTTTTTAAATATGTATGCCATGAGGGTATATTACTATTATTTTTGCCAATAAGGTCTTATAATCATCAATAGTGTACAATAAGAAAACAAAAACGAAAAACAGAAAAAAAAGACACTTTTATTTTCAAATGCAATATTGTCACCATACAGTGTGCGAGGAACATAATCTAAATGTTGTTATAACCAGGATGGATAAGCAAATAAAATGAAATACAGCAAATAAAAAAAATAAAAATAAAGTCAGCGTGTGTTTACTGGCAGAGTATGTTCCAATGTTATAAAAGAAACTGTATAAAAATAATAATATGAAACTTTCTTTGTTACTAATGTCCTATTAATTATCTGTACTACACAAACAATTTATTATATCATAATTTTTTTTACCTTCAGGTTTTGCTTTAATGCTGTGGACTGATTACATGTAATCTTTTTAGATCTTTATGATCATATCAAAAATACAACTGAACGCTAAAAATTGCACGGCTAAGAGGCATCTTCATACATCAAGCAATGTATGGGAAGATCGACAATAAGATCGATCTGTCTCTGACTGAATCTGATCAGAGAGAGAGATCTGTTCCTTGCCCATACACGGCAGATGTTACATGTTTCCTACATTTACTATGTTACCATCTATGAAATGACAAATACACCTTAAAGTGGACCTGAACTTTTGCTCACAACAGAAGCAAAACATAGAGAAATGCACCCTGTACGTATTTAGAGAGTCTAGCCTGTCTAATCCCCCCCTCATCTGAGACTAATCACAAGTTGTAATTTGATCTCTCCACTATGTCAGCTGACTGCCACGGCAGATAAGCCAATTTAAAATCTCAGGTTGTTAATATGTTAATATGTCTGCTTCCATGAAAGCAGGAAGTAGACACACTGCAGATGTATTGCCGGATTTGTTTTAGCTGTAACAAAGAATGTTTTTCATTAAAGGTTATTATGCTGTTGCTTATCTTTTAGAGCAGAGAGGACATTGTGAGTTCAAGTCCACTTTAAAGGAGGCATTTGGTAGATTGGGGGTCTGGCGCAGATCTCATTGGGTGGGGGTTGGGGGTCTGGCGCAGATCTCATTGGGTGGGGGTTGGGGGTCACGGGCGCAGGTCGAGGGATAACTGAGTAACAAGTGTGTATTGGCTGGATTTTTGCGATTGATAAAATCCAGGAATGAGATCAGAAAACAAGACGTTTGATCGTTGGCCCATTTATTGTATCCAGATGGTTTTGGCACCTACCACGAGCGCACGGCGTGGGGGGGACACAGCTTACAGGCGACCTTACATGTCCGTGGTTACTATTAGCATAAGGAAAGGCATCCAGGCCAGCGTCGTGTTACGGGTAATTGCTGCCTAATCAGCGGAGAGGAGGGACTGCCCGGCCTCCGGCTATCAACAACCAGACCTATTTATGCAAATTTCCTACAAGGAAATATTAACCGATAATTGCTCTCACCGCTGGGCCCGGCTGCCTATGTCAATTCCCGCTGACGTCGGCCGCAGAGTCTCCGATCTTCTTCCAGGATTTTAGGAAGTAAACACGATGGAATGATTGGATGAAACATTAGACTTTGCAATCTTCTGGCACCTCATAGGCTACATCATTGGTCACTGCACCATAGATGGCAGACGAGCGACAAAGAGGGCCAATCGGTTTTGTGCTGGCCGCATTCACCCGCATACAGTGTGCGCCATTCGTCATGTTATGTACCACAACTGCCACTGCCAACACATGGAAATAGAGAATAGTTCCCAAACTCCCTCCTAAGTTCACAGACAGTATGAAGGGACAGATGTCCCTCTACTGGTGCCCCAAATCTTCTGAGATCTTAGCAGCCAGCACCCCTGCAGCCAATACCATTCTGGGGTCCCTCAGGGCTGGTGCTAGTTACAACGGGGGCCCTGGGGCAAAGCTAACCTGGGGGTCCCTTGACACCACCACTCCCATCCCCTCCCAAAAAAAAGTTTCATTAAGGTCCCCCTCGCTCCCCCGGGCCCTCAAGCCAGACACCGGGCCCCTTACAGGTCTCCCCCCAACTGTGTTTTTGTCCCCAGGGCCCTGAAGAGTTTTCAGCAGCATTGTGACTTAGATCCCTATATTCATCATTCAGCATTTTCTGTTAGTCTGATTTGTGCAGCCATATCAATCCCTGCCATGCACTGAGGAGGACCAAAAGTCAGAAACAGGCTTGTCTGCATGTGGGGTTGGTGTGGCTCTGTAACATGTATAAGCTATAGGCTTGCTATACACCAGCGGCTCTGGATGTAAGCCTGGCTGTCAGGGGTATTAAGAAATAATTTGCATACTCAGTAGTTGTGCATTGTGGGTAACCACAGATGTTCACTTAACCTCCCCGGCGGTAAGCCCGAGCTGAGCTCGGGCTATGCCGCGCAGGGAGCTATCTCAGCCCCTGGTGGGGCGATTTTCATCATGTAAAGTGCTGTGCGCGCAGCTAGCACTTTGCTAGCCGCGCGCACAGCTCGATCGCCGCCGCTCTGCGGCGATCGCCCGCACACAGCGGCAGAAGAGGCCCCCCCCCCGCCAGAGCCCTGCGCTGCCCGGACCAATGAGTTCCGGGCAGCGCTATGGGCTGGATCGAGTGCGCCTGACGTCAGGACGTCGGCTGACGTCCATGACGTCATGCCGATCGTTGCCATGGCGACAGGAGAAGCCAAACAGGGGAACGCGTTGTATACGCGCTCCCCTGTTTGCTATTGATGCCGGCAACGATCGCACTAGAGGGCCACATGCGCCCTCTAGTGGTGTTTCATGTAGCTACCACTCTGGTAGCTTTACATGAAACCAAAAAAAAAAAATAAAAAAAAAATAATGATTTTTTTGCCCATTTGAAAAAAAAATTAACCGCCAAGGAGGTTAAAGCTGAATTATCACAAATACCTTCTGTTTTAAGATGGCAAATCACACTAAGCATTGCTTTTTAGTAGGAGAGCTTTTCGGTCTCTTTTAGTCCCCCTATACATTCCTAGTGGTTTGGGTCACCCCGAGTTCCTTGGGTATTCTGTAGCAGCAACACAGGGACTCTTATAATGACCCTCCTGCCATTACCTACATCCCGGTGTGAGGTTTGGGCTTTTGGCCATTGAGCAGCCTTGCCCAGAATCAATATCTAGCTTTTTATCCATCCGACTATGTATCCCATTGTAGTT
Source organism: Hyperolius riggenbachi (assembly GCF_040937935.1). Taxonomy (NCBI): domain Eukaryota; kingdom Metazoa; phylum Chordata; class Amphibia; order Anura; family Hyperoliidae; genus Hyperolius; species Hyperolius riggenbachi. The sequence goes on from NC_090647.1 coordinate 565,846,872, forward strand.
GCTCTGATTGTTACTCAAACATGAATTCACCTGCTGAATGGCACCACAACAGTGCTGGCTAACAAGGTGCCTAAGCTCAAATCATCACCCCTCCACCGCCATGCTTCACAGTTGGTATAAAGTGTTTGAGCTCATGCAATATATTTGGTTTTCACATTATTATGGCCAGACATCTTCTCATTGGTCTCCTCTAACACTGTACCAGAAGTCTTATGGTTTGTTCAGATGGAACTTTGCAAACCTAATCTACACTGCGATGTTCTTTTTGTTGCAAAAGAAAAGAGTTACAATTACAAAGTACAAATACAACAAAGGTTTGTCCACTGCGGTATGTGAGAAGGAGTAGTGGAGATAATAATGCCAGAGGCTGGGGATGGTGGTAAATTCTCTCTTATATAATGCTGTAATACAGCAGAGCATACATCAGTACCCCTCCATCTGTATACTCATTGTGACCAGCAGTTCACGGAGGAAGACTTATGAGACCCCCCAGGGGGAATCAGGAAATTTGGGCACCTGGGGCTAATAGACTTTTTGGGTGCCCCATAGGGGTAAATGCAAAATATCGGGAATCGGGCGCCAAAAGAAGAAATGTGGGTGCCGGATAAATAGCGGACGCCGGGCCCGTCTACGCAAAACTTTTCATTTTAAGAATTGAAAAATATGGTTTTAAAGTTCGTTTTGACAATTAGCATTTTAATTTTCTTTTTATCATTTTGAAATTTGTTTCGACAATTATCATTTTGTAAATTATCGTTTTGATATTTATTGTCTTAGAAATGTATTGCCTTTTGAATGTACGTTATTTGCAGCAGAGTAAGGAGGGTTTAGGGTTAGACATCGCCAGGAGAGGTCTTAGAGTTAGGCACAACCGGGGGAGGGGGGGGGGGGTCTTAGGGTTGGGCACCACCAGGGGGTCTTAGGGTTAGGCACCACCAGGGGGGACTTAGGGTTAGGCACCACCAGAGGAGTCTTAGGGTTAGGCACCACCAGGGGGGCTTTAAGGTTAGGCAGCACTGGGGGGGGGGGGTCTTAGGGTTAGACATCACCAGGAGAGGTCTTAGAGTTAGGCACAACCAGGGGGGACTTAGGGTTAGGCACCACAAGGGGGGACTTAGGGTTAGGCATCACCATAGGAGTCTTAGGGTTAGGCACCACCAGGGGGGCTTTAAGGTTGGGCAGCACTGGGGGGGGGTCTTAGGGTTAGGCGCCAATCTTAGGGTTAGCCATCAGGACGGGGGTTTAGGGTTAGGCATCACCGGGGGAGACCTTAGGGTTAGGCACCACCAGAGGAGGTCTTAGGGTTAGGCACGCACCACTGGGGGGGGGGGGGGGGGGACTTAGGGTTATGGTGCCAGTGCACCAGGTGGCCTTATTGTTAGGCACCACCATAGGGTCTTAGGGTTAGACATCGAGGGAACGCTCTGTGTGAGAGTAGGGTTATATTTAGTTGTAGTAAAATATCAGTAATATTTACCAATGTTTTACTATCCTCATTACGACTGTAAGTATATTTTCATTTTCATTAATATATTTTGCAATTTCAGTTTCTCCCTGTGCCCTTTTTATTACCGTTATTTCAATGTAATTATTATTCAGATAAAGATGAAGAAATGATAAAAAAATTCTTAGAGACAATATTTTAGCATTTCTTGCTATACCCCGCGCCCTATTTTCCTGGCGCCTTATCTGATGTATAGCCGCAGGGAATGATGATGATTGTGGGTAATGGTGGCTGCATTGCTCTGAGTAGGTGTGTAAAGCTTGTCTTCTCAGTAAGACGCAGGCTATAAGGGATTGTTCCCCGGAGGTCGGAGCGCACTATAACGCCTCGTCTGTTTCTTCCCAGAGCCTCACCTCACGCTCTCCCGCCTCTGCATTAGCCTCGCCCACTGAGCGCACGCTTTATGTGTCCCTCAGGAACATGAGTTCATATTCTGGCAATAAAAGAAAACATACGATTTCTGAGGCTTGACTGTGACGAGGTGTCTGCTCAGAGGCCTGGAGCATCTGCCCCGGGACACGCCTTGTTTATCATAGATGTGGCCTCATACCTAATGTGACCTTCTGCTATAGTCTCCTCCATTACAGGCAGAACGTCATGAGGCAGTGGTCACCTTCACTGGAGCAAGGCCTAGAGAGACACAGTGAGCTGTCAGTGTAAGCAGAGTGCAGTACGCTGTCAGGAGAGACCCCAGAATAGAGATGTCACTAAGGTGGCTAATATCTCTGGACTAGTTGTAGGAAGTCTATTCAAAGGTGATAGTAAGTGCAGGTGTCATTCTCAGTGATGTCACTGGTCTCTAGTAATTGGATAGGCTGCATCCTCAGTGATGTCACCGGTGGTCTCTAGTGAATGGATAGGCTGCATTCTCAGTGATGTCACTGGTCTCTGGATAGGCTGCATCCTCAGTGATGTCACTGGTCTCTAGGGAATGGATAGGCTACATTCTCAGTGATGTCACTGGTCTCTAGTGAATGGATAGGCTGCATTCTCAGTGATGTCACTGGTGTCTAGTGAATGGATAGGCTACATTCTCAGTGATCTCACTGGTCTCTAGTGAATGGATAGGCTGCATTCTCAGTGATGTCACCGGTCTCTAGTGAATTGATAGGCTGCATTCTCAGTGATGTCACTGGTCTCTAGTGAATGGATAGGCTGCATTCTCAGTGATGTCACTGGTCTCTAGTGAATGGATAGGCTGCATTCTCAGTGATGTCACTGGTCTCTAGTGAATGGATAGGCTGCTCTAGTGAATGGATAGGCTGCATCCTCAGTGATGTCACTGATCTCTAGTGAATGGATAGGCTGCATTCTCAGTGATGTCACTGGTCTCTAGTGAATGGATAGGCTGCTCTAGTGAATGGATAGGCTGCATTCTCAGTGATGTCACTGGTCTCAAGTGAATGGATAGGCTGCATCCTCAGTGATGTCACTGGTCTCTAGTGAATGGATAGGCTGCATCCTCAGTGATGTCACTGGTCTCTAGTGAATGGACAGGCTGCATTCTCAGTGATGTCACCGGTCTGTAGTGAATGGATAGGCTGCATTCTCAGTGATGTCACTGGTCTCTAGTGAATGGATAGGCTGCACCCTCAGTGATGTCACTGGTCTCTAGTGAATGGATAGGCTGCATTCTCAGTGATGTCACTGGTCTCTAGTGAATGGATAGGCTGCATCCTCAGTGATCTCACTGGTCTCTAGTGAAGCATTCTCATTGATGTCACTGGTCTCTGGTGAATGAATAGACTGTAATCTCAGTGATGTCACTGGTCTTTAGTGAATGGATAGGCTGCATTCACAGTAATGTAACTGGTCTCTAGTGAATGGATAGGCTGCATTCTCAGTGATGTCACTGGTCTCTAGTGAATGGATAGGCTGCATTCTCAGGGGTGTCACTGGTCTCTAGTGACTGGACAGGCTGCTCTAGTGAATGGATATGCTGCATTCTCAGTGATGTCACTGATCCCTAGTGAATGGATAGGCTGCATTTTCAGTGATGTCACTGATCTCTAGTGAATGGATAGGCTGCATTCTCAGTGATGGCACTGGTCTCTAGTGAATGGATAGGCTGCATTCTCAGTGATAGGCTGAGTCTCTAGTGAATGGATAGGCTGCATTCTCAGTGATGTCACTGGTCTCTAGTGAATGGATAGGCTGCGCTCTACGTGGTAATATCAGTAATTCTTTAAATTATACATCTGTACTCTAGCAAATATCAAATTTTATAGCAATAAACTTTTCTTACACCAGGAATATGAGTTGTCTGTGTCCTGGTGCAGTAAAGGATCTCCATTCATGTCTCTCTGTCTGAAATAAATGTTTCCTTAAATCCCAGCTAAACGCCGAAGTTCCGCTGCAGAATCCGCGATGTGACGTCTGTAATCCGCGATATTACATGGAAGCAGATTTTTATCAGATTTTGCAGAGAAACTGATGTGAGAATCACAAAGAGCAACAGCTGCAGAACCCATTACTGGAAACTACCCACTAATCACTGCAACTCCGAGATCCACCGACTTCCCAATACCGACACAGAGGAGTGTACAATCGCTAGTGACACCACAGGAGCTTACACTCTAATGTCCTCTCCACAGTCACACACTATAATTATTATACATTTATATAGCTCTGACATACAGTGGTTTGCAAAGTATTCGGCCCCCTTGAAGTTTTCCACATTTTGTCATATTACTGCCACAAACATGAATCAATTGTATTGTAATTCCACATGAAAGACCAATACAAAGTGGTGTACACGTGAGAAGTGGAACAAAAATCATACATCATTCCAAACATTTTTTACAAATAAATAACTGCAAAGTGGGGTGTGCGTAATTATTCGGCCCCCTGAGTCAATACTTTGTAGAACCACCTTTTGCTGCAATTACAGCTGCCAGTCTTTTAGGGTATGTCTCTACCAGCTTTGCACATCTACAGACTGAAATCCTTGCCCATCAAAAATAGATGGGTGTCACCACGCACTGGAACATGGGCGTGGTCATGATGGGTCATGGGCAGACTTTAAAAAAAAACACACAAAACAAGTGGCGGTGTTATTCACAGAGATTAGGTCTGACCAGATACATTTTAGATAAAATAATCAAGTAGTTACTGTACATGCCTCATGATAATTCATCAAGTAGTCAAATGGCAGCAGATTTTCCGACAAAATGCAATCAGATTGGCAGCAGATATCCCCACAAAATGCAATCAAATTGGCAGCAGATAGCCCCACAAAATGCAAATAGATTGGCGGCAGATTTCCCCACTAAATGCAATCAAATTGGCGGCAGATTTCCCAAAACAAAATACAATCAGATTGGTGGCAGATATCCCCACAAAATACAATCAGATTGGTGGCAGATATCCCCACAAAATGCAATCAGATTGACGGCAGATATCCGCACAAAATACAATCAGTTTGGCAGCAGATATCCCCACAAAGGCAGGTCCCCAGTTAATGGGGGCCCCCATGCTGGAAGGGGGGGCAGTGGGCACAGAACGGCAGGAAGGGGGGGAAGCGTTCCCCCCTCCCTCACCTAGGGACCCCCCCTTCCGCGCTCCCCTCCCTCCAAAATTGGAGCCAGCGGCAGCGAGCAGGGAGTAGCTTACCGGCATGACATGAGATCGATAGCTCTGCGTGCCGCTGGCTGGTCTCCGTCTCCTGCAATGCACTGTCTAATCATGCTCTCACAGCAAGTACTGCGAGAGCGTGATTAGACAGTGCATTGCAGGAGACGGAGACCTCAGACCAGCCAGCGGCACGCAGAGCTATGGATCTCATGTCATGCCGGTAAGCTATTCCCTGCTCGCTGCAATTTTGGAGGGAGGGGGAGCGCGGAAGGGGGGCGTCTGTGCCCAATTTCCCCCCTTCCTGCGCTGTGCTCGCTCTGGAGCCCCCAGGAGCCAGGAGGCGGGGCCCACCGATGGAAACATTGGCAGTTCGGTGGGTCAGTCCAAGCCTGCCCATGTCTGTGTGGGAGACTCCAAATAATCTTCCTAATTTGACCTGTTGCTTTAGCATATGCTATCTCCTATCTGAAGTTCAAGTTTATGGTCAGCTTTACTGAGCTGGGATGAGCTGGGATTTTGTTGTATGAGTTGGAAGCTGAGCTCCCATCCTTCTGATAATGGGCAGGTCTATCCTATATGTAACGCATCTCCTAACCCCGTGCAATTCCTCCAACATCTGTCAGATTGTGCGGTGAGAAACAACGATAGCTTTTCCGGTGTGAAATACAATCTCATAAGGATTTTTTGAAACAATTCAGAACTTAACAGTTTGAAATAGTTTGATGTGAAGAAGATGGGAAGTATCTTGGACTCTCCTCCAGGCCGGAGTGACTGGGGATCTTCACTTCATGACGGAGGAGTTTACAGCTGAGGAGCTGACAAGGTCAATTGATCAGCTTGTCATCAAAACATCACCTGGGTAGCTTGACGGCTCCATTTTACAAGGCCTGTAAATCTATTCTGGTCCTGCACTTGGCTGAGGACTTGAAATGATTCCTTGCTGAAGTGTTGCTTCCTCCATCCTCTGAAGTGTTGCTTGAACTTGACTTTGTTGGGTTGGAGGGGTGTTTGGGTGAACAGGTCAGAATAACCTTCAGAAGGTCTCAGATTAGTCGAGTCGGAACATCATTGAAGTCAGGAAATCCTCTGCTGGTTTGATCTGGTTTTGTACATCAAATACAGAAGCCAAACCTTCTAAATTGAGTAAGAAGACCAACAAATATCTGAGGAACATGCTGATATTTACAAATAAAAAGAGGAGAGATGCAAGGACTGGCCAAAACAAGGGATACAGTGCAAAGCCTTCTATGTACAGCTTGTGGTGGTCCGTTAATGCTGATTAGAGACCCAGTGACTGCGAGAGAATATCCTGCGGGGAGCCCAGAGCGATGGAGTGCCCCTAAGTCTAATACCCACCCTTCCTCCGATACAGGGGCCTCTTCCAGAGTAGATGCTGGTCTGGTCACACTAACTAGGGGTGGGTGGAGTCACGGTAGCTGGAAAACTAAGGGGAGGGGCCAAGGTGGCCAGACTTGTTGCCTACTCCCTGGCTGGTGTGGTCTCCATGGTTAAATTAAACCCATTGGGGGTAGAAAAGGAAATGTTACTTACGTCAGTATATCGGCTCTTCCAATCCTCACCCACCCATGCTCGCTGGGACACACGTCTTCTTCCCGCCTGCACTCTCCTCCATGTGGGAATGCAGGCGTGCAGCCCAGTAGCATGGAGCCACGCATGCATGGAGCTGTGGGCGAGTGGTTAAGCACCACTGCAGAGGTGTGGGCTGTACTTGCCCCTGCGCAGTGCTGCCGCAGTCCTACACTGACGGTTACACAAACGCAAGAGCATATTCGACAAGCCTTGGTATAATATAATCAGAGGGTCCAAGCAATGGATCGGTGGGGTCAAGGAGGATGAACACACTGCATACACAAACACACACACACAATATACACACACACAGGCCCAAATCTACCTCACAAAAGCCTATAGGCACAGATGTCCTGATTAGAGATGTCGCGAACGGTTCACCGACGAACGGTTCCAGGCGAACTTCGGGTGGTTCGCGTTCGCCTGCGAAGGCGAACTTTCCCGGAAGTTCGATTCGCCCCATAATGCTCTATTGAGCACAACTTTGACCCTCTACGTCACAGTCAGCAGGCACATTGTTGCCAATCAGACTGCACTCACTGCTGGAGCCCCCCCCCCCCTTATAAAAGGCAAGGTCCTTGTGCTGTTTTACTCACTAGTCTGCCTGCACTATTTAGTTAAGAGACAGCTGCTGACAGACTCTGCTAGGGAGAGTTTAGTTAGGCTCTCATAGGCTTGTTCCTAGCTCATTGTTATTACTTTCCTCCCTCTCTCCCTCCTCCCTCACTCCCTCCCCCAGAGGGAGGAAGGTCTCATCTTCCAGGGAATTGTAGAATTCAAAAGCCAGCTTATATACCTTGGCCGGGAATTGAACCCAGGTCTGAGTGCATGGTAGATAGCTCTCTTAACTGCTATACCACCACCAACACTACATGCTGAAGGCAGCCTAGCATGTACCATTATGATATATCCTAGAGAAAAATGAGGTTGCTTAAAGATTTGTAGGCTTCTAAAAAGCCAGCTTACATACCTTGGCCGGGAATTGAACCCAGGTCTGAGTGCATGGTAGATAGCTCTCTTAACTGCTATACCACCACCAACACTACATGCTGAAGGCAGCCTAGCATGTACCATTATGATATATCCTAGAGAAAAAATGAGCTTGCTTAAAGATTTGTAGGTTTTTAAAAGCCAGCTTAATACCTTGGCCGGGAATTGAACCCAGGTCTGAGTGCATGGTAGATAGCTCTCTTATCCGCTATACCACCACCAACACTACATGCTGAAGGCAGCCTGGCATGTACCATTATGATATATCCTAGAGAAAAATGAGCTTGCTTAAGGATGTGTAGTATGTCAAAAGCCAACTCACATTGGCCAGGAGTAGAACACAGTCTCTGTGGCACAATTGGCTAGCGTGTTTGGCTGTTAACTAAAAGGTTGGTGGTTCAACCCCACCCAAGCATGGCCTTGCCTTTTGTGTTCAACAGTTGTCCGAAGAGAACCCCAGATAGCCATGTAGATTTTCTCTCTCTCTCTAGTAGGGATGGTCACCGCTTTCCGCGGAATTGTATTTTCCGCAATTTTGGGCGGAAATTGGTCATTCCATTCCGTTTGGTCGGAACGGAATTGCTTTTTCAATCCGGCAGAATTCCGAAATTGCCTGTGAAATTCTGCTGGTATCCGTTGATGCCATTGAAGTAAATTTTCAGCTTAAAACCATCAAGTCCTAGAGAGAGAGAGAGAGCAAGTTCATTTCTCTCTTGGGTATATCACAATGGTGCATGCTAGGCTGGCTTCAGCAGGTAGTGTTGGAGGTGGGAGACACTGCCTGATGTTGTAAAGTAGTGTAGGCCTCTAATTGAACATTGAATGAGATTTGTGACCTTAAAATAGGGGTTTATGTGAAATCTAGATTTTTGCCTGGGACTTTTGATGTGTATTTCACTCAATCATGTCTGCCTCCAGGTATTAGAGCCCTTGAAACATGTTTTTTATCATTTTTCCAGCCGGTAGAAATTTTTCTAAAATCTTAAGTTCGCCTCCCTATTGAAGTCTATTGCGGTTCGCAAACTTTTCCGCGAACCGAACCTTCTGCGGAGGTTCGCGAACTGAAAATCGGGAGTTCGCGACATCTCTAGTCCTGACACCTTATAGACTTCACCCTCCATGGACCTACAAACACCCGCCGAAGCACACTGCAAGGGTGCTGGGCCAGCTGTCCCTTTGCCCATCATAGGTGCCCCTTAACCACTTAAGGACCAGGGCTTTCTGCAGTGATTGGTGCTGCGTGGGCTCTCCAGCCTGCAGCACCGATCAGGATTGAGCCTTGGTGATCAGACTTCCCCTCTTTTTTCCCCACTAGGGGGATGTCCTGCTGGGGGGGGTCTGATCGCCGCCGGCTGTTTGTGATCTGCGGGGGAGGCTCTTCAAAGCCCCCCTCCGCAGCGTTTTCGGCGCTCCCTGCCTTCCCGTTCCTCCATGGGCTGCGCATTGAAGGATAGGCTTCAGCCTATCATATGCCGGCGATCCCCGGCCAATCAGAGGCCGGGGATCGCCGATCTACGTCACGGCGCTGCTGCGCAGCAGCGGCGTGTGATGTAAACAGCGGGGATTTCTTCCCCGCGTGTTTACATTTCGCTGGCGAGCCGCGATCGGCGGCTCTCCGGCTGTTCACGGAGACAGCCTCCGTGAACTGGCATGGAAAGGCCGCTCGAGCGGCCGTTTCCATGCTATACCACTAACGACCCGCCGACGCCTATCGGCGTTAGGGGGTCGTTAAGTGTTTATTGAGGGTACTTCTGGCTTCCTAATACTAAGTAGCCAGAGGTGCCCCTATGTAGTAGGTAGTTGGAGGAACCTCAGTATTAAAGTGGACGCACATTAAAAATACATGGTTTCAGAAATAAAATCTATTTTCTAACTTATACTGATAAATAGCAGCCTTTTTCTGCTGCATGATGACAAATATAAAATATTTTACATTTATTGGAGGAGCCCCTCCCTTCCTTTCATATTGCCGGGACAGATTCCAGCAGACTGGTGGAGGAGATAAAAAACAAAACACAGGCTGCTACTGATGATGTCACAGGGGAGGTGATCTCAGCTTGTGTGAGATTTCACATAGACCACGCCCCTGTGAGGGAGGGTAGCTGATGACAAACACACCCATGTTCTAAAACCTCCGACTAAGCTCAGAAGTAACGGCTGCCACCTGTATAACCCTAGTTATGAAAAGAGAAGGGTGAAAAGCAGGCACTGAAATGCTCATAGGCTTGAATTCATTTTCATTTAACTAAATATTATGAATTTAAAAAAAAAAAATATCACCAATGCGGTCCGGTACATAGCCTGGCGCCTCTGTCGACAGAGGCTCCAGGCTATGTACCGGACCGCATTGGTGATATGCTCCTATTTATTGCCTGATGAAGTGGGATATACCCGCGAAACGCGTTGCACCTTGTTCGGAGCATGTAAATAAACGGATTTTTGCTTAAAACAGCAATTTTTTGTGTCTGTTTTGGAGGGGTAAGTCCACCGCTACCTACTTCATTTTATCCATTTTAAAGAAATATTTTTTTTTACCGTGTTGGCGCCTCTGTACTACTATTGCAGTTGTTTCCACCCCTGGTGGAGGGGAATTCCTTCTTTTTCCCGATCTACAGAGAGCGACTTCTTAATCCTGAGTGGGGACAGGTCTAATCTCCTCACCTGTCTTCATAGTGGTTACATGGACGGTAACCCTTGTTTGTGAGTATAACCTACCTATACTTACCTTCCATACCCAATTTACAGTACATACTACACTATACTGGGCTCTCTGAGTCTTCCCTTATACCGTACACACATGCACTTACACACACACATACAGGAGAAACTCAAAAAATTAGAATATCATGCAACTTATTCCATTGATTTCAGTAATTCAATGTAAAAGGTGAAACTAATATATGAAATAAACGAATAAATGGACTTTTGCACAATATTCACCTTTTTCAAGTTTCACCTGTATACACATTGTACACAAACTTTATACACACTAAGGCCTAGTGCACACCAGAGCGTTTCGGCTGCGGTTTGCGATCTGCTTGCGGGTGCGGATCCGCTAGGGTAATGTATTTCAATGGGCTGGTGCACACCAGAGCGGGAGGCGTTTTGCAGAAACGCATACTCCCGGGCTGCTGCAGATTTTGGATTGAGGAGGCGTTTCTGCCTCAGTGTTAAGTATAGGAAAACCGCAAACCGCTCTGAAAAACGCTAGATCAGAGCGGTTTGCCAGGCGTTTTTTGTTACAGTAGCTGTTCAGTAACAGCTTTACTGTAACAATACATGAAATCTACTACACCAAAAACGCTTCACAAAACCGCAAAACGCTAGCTGAAACGCTGCAGAAAAAGAAGAAAAAGTGTTTTAAAATCTGCTAGCATTTTGCGGATCTGCTAGCGTTTTTTTGTGTGCACCAGGCCATACACTGCACACACATGCACTTACACACACACACACACACACACACTCACACTTAGGCCCTGGTGCACACCAAAACCCGCTAGCAGATCCGCAAAATGCTAGCAGATTTTGAAACGCTTTTTTTATTTTTCTATGGCGTTTTGCTAGCGTTTTGCGGATTGCTGCTGCGGTTTTCAGTATAGTAAATTTCATATATTGTTACAGTAAAGCTGTTACTGAACAGCTTCTGTAACAAAAACGCCTGGAAAACCCCTCTGATCTGCCGTTTTTCAGAGCGGTTTGCGTTTTTCCTATACTTAACATTGAGGCAGAAACGCATCCGAAATCCAAAAAATGCCTCACCCAGGCATTTTTCGTTTCTGCAAAACGCCTTCCGCTCTGGTGTGCACCACCCCATTGAGATACATTGACCAAGCGTATCCGCAGCCGCAAGCGGATCTGAAAACGCCCAAAAAGCCGCTCGGTGTGCACCAGCCCATACTGGACACTCAAGATGTATGCACACTTAATGGCGCACACACAGTACACAAACATTATACACATACACACACACACACACTATACACACACACACACACACACACACACTGTGCACACACACACACACACACACACACTGTGCACACACACACACACTGTGCACACACACACACACACACACACACTGTGCACACACACACACACACACTGTGCACACACACACACACACACTGTGCACACACACACACACACACACTGTGCACACACACACACACTGTGCACACACACACACACACTGTGCACACACACACACACTGTGCACACACACACTACACACTGTACACACACACACACACACACTACACACACTACACACACACACACACACACCCCGCACACTGTATATATATATACACACACTGTATACACACACACACACACACACACACACCGTACACACACACTACACACTGTACACACACACACACACACACACACACACACCGTACACACACACACACACACACACACTGTGCACACACACACACACTGTGCACACACACACACACTGTGCACACACACACACAGTGTGCACACACACACACAGTGTGCACACACACACACACACACACACACACACACACACACGCACGCACACACACACACACACACACACACACACACACACACACACACTGGCTGGTGCGGGATTTAGTGGATTTGTTCCATTGTCTGTGAGCGGGGGTCCCGCCAGCTGCAGTGTATATGAGACCGGCCACCGAACATAATTCTTTTGCTACAAACATGACTTTGTTCCAATTCTTTTAGCACCTGAAACCAAGTGAGAATAATAACTGTCAGGGTGAGATTTACAGCCTGGTAGTGCCCCCCCCCCCCATCCTCCAATCCCCCCTCCCCCCAATATCCCCCCTCCGCACCACTCCATCTGCTAACTCCATCAGATGCAGTACAGGGCCGCAGGCAGCGGGCTGGTGAGGTCTGGAAGCACTTCAGGTGAGCGCAGATCAGGTGGTCGGGGGGCTCGGCAATATTTACACTTCCTGGCCTGTTTATAAAGGGGATAATTATGTTATTTCTGGGTTTTCTTCAGTTTAAGTTGTTTTGATCACGCAGAGTTCAGAGTAGCTGCTGGAAATGTTGTCATACTTTGAGATGAGACTGCATTGCACAGACATGCTGACATGATGCAGGCACTGGGGGCTGCGGGTATCTTACAGGAATGGGATGATCTCACCACAGTATAATGAATAGGATGTACCTAGAGATGCCTCACAGGAGGCCACAAGCTGCAGGATCGGCATAGTAAACCTGCAGGATCGGCATAATAAACCTGCAGGATCGGCATAATAAACCTGCAGGATCGGCATAGTAAACCTGCAGGATCGGCATAGTAAACCTGCAAGATCGGCATAGTAAACCTGCAGGATCGGCATAATAAACCTACAGGATTGGCATAGTAAACCTGCAGGATCGGCATAATAAACTTGCAGGCTCTGCATAACAAACCTGCAGGATCAGCATAGTAAACCTGCAAGATCGGCATAATAAACCTGCAAGATTGGCATAATAAACCTGCAGACTCTGCATAATAAACTTGCAGGATCAGCATAGTAAACCTGCAGGATCGGCATAATAAACCTGCAGGATCGGCATAATAAACCTGCAGGATCGGCATAATAAACCTGCAGGATCGGCATAATAAACCTGCAGGATCGGCATAGTAAACGTGCAGGATCGGCAGAATAAACCTGCAGGATCGGCAGAATAAACCTGCAGGATCGGCATAATAAACCTGCAGGGTCGGCATAGTAAACCTGCAAGATCGGCATAATAAACCTGCAGGATCGGCATAATAAACCTGCAGGATCGGCATAATAAACCTGCAGGATCGGCATAATAAACCTGCAGACTCTGCATAATAAACCTGCAGGATCGGCATAATAAACCTGCAGGATCGGCATAATAAACCTGCAGGATCGGCATAATAAACCTGCAGACTCTGCATAATAAACCTGCAGGATCGGCATAATAAACCTGCAGGATCGGCATAATAAACCTGCAGGATCGGCATAATAAACCTGCAGGATCGGCATAATAAACCTGCAGGATCAGCATAATACACCTGCAGGATCAGCATAATAAACCTGCAGGATCGGCATAATAAACCTGCAGGATCAGCATAGTGAACCTGCAGGATCGGCATAATAAACGTGCATACTGCGAGTATCTCCACCAAACGAGATCCGGCACCTCTTGTGTAAAACGTCCACTTTATGCAAATATGGCTAAAATCAGCAATAGGGAAGGGCAATGAGATGAGGCAGGATTATGCAAATTATGTATGCAAATTATGCAGCGTGAATAAAGGACTGAGCGAATTTTACCTCAACAGCATTTGAGTGCTTCAAGCTACGTACATTTGCATAATACTGCAGCAACTTGACATGATTTGCATCCCGTTGACCATCCCTAACCGGCAACAGAAAAGCAGGCAGCGGAGCACACTGCAGCTATGTTATGTAACCTCAGCAGGCAGCGGAGCACACTGCAGCTATGTTATGTAACCTCAGCAGGCAGCGGAGCACACTGCAGCTATGTTATGTAACCTCAGCAGGCAGCGGAGCACACTGCAGCTATGTTATGTAGCCTCAGCAGGCAGCGGAGCACACTGCAGCTATGTTATGTAACCTCAGCAGGCAGCGGAGCACACTGCAGCTATGTTATGTAACCTCAGCAGGCAGCGGAGCACACTGCAGCTATGTTATGTAGCCTCAGCAGGCAGCGGAGCACACTGCAGCTGTGTCATGTAACCTCAGCAGGCAGCAGAGCACACTGCAGCTGTGTCATGTAACCTCAGCAGGCAGTGGAGCACACTGCAGCTATGTTATGTAACCTCAGCAGGCAGCGGAGCACACTGCAGCTGTGTCATGTAACCTCAGCAGGCAGCGGAGTACACTGCAGCTATGTCATGTAACCTCAGCAGGCAGCGGAGCACACTGCAGCTATGTTAGGTAACCTCAGCAGGCAGCGGAGCACACTGCAGCTGTGTTATGTAACCTCAGCAGGCAGCGGAGCACACTGCAGCTGTGTTATGTAACCTCAGCAGGCAGCGGAGCACACTGCAGCTGTGTTATGTAACCTCAGCAGGCAGCAGAGCACACTGCAGCTATGTTATGTAACCTCAGCAGGCAGCGAAGCACACTGCAGCTATGTCATGTAACCTCAGCAGGCAGCGGAGCACACTGCAGCTGTGTTATGTAACCTCAGCAGGCAGCGGAGCACACTGCAGCTGTGTTATGTAACCTCAGCAGGCAGCGGAGCACACTGCAGCTGTGTTATGTAACCTCAGCAGGCAGCGGAGCACACTGCAGCTATGTTATGTAACCTCAGCAGGCAGCGGAGTACACTGCAGCTATGTCATGTAACCTCAGCAGGCAGCGGAGCACACTGCAGCTATGTTATGTAACCTCAGCAGGCAGCGGAGCACACTGCAGCTATGTTATGTAACCTCAGCAGGCAGCGGAGCACACTGCAGCTATGTTATGTAACCTCAGCAGGCAGCGGAGCACACTGCAGCTATGTTATGTAACCTCAGCAGGCAGCGGAGCACACTGCAGCTGTGTTATGTAACCTCAGCAGGCAGCGGAGTACACTGCAGCTATGTCATGTAACCTCAGCAGGCAGCGGAGCACACTGCAGCTATGTTATGTAACCTCAGCAGGCAGCGGAGCACACTGCAGCTATGTTATGTAACCTCAGCAGGCAGCGGAGCACACTGCAGCTGTGTTATGTAACCTCAGCAGGCAGCGGAGCACACTGCAGCTATGTTATGTAACCTCAGCAGGCAGCGGAGTACACTGCAGCTATGTTATGTAACCTCAGCAGGCAGCGGAGCACACTGCAGCTGTGTTATGTAACCTCAGCAGGCAGCAGAGCACACTGCAGCTATGTTATGTAACCTCAGCAGGCAGCAGAGCACACTGCAGCTGTGTTATGTAACCTCAGCAGGCAGCAGAGCACACTGCAGCTGTGTTATGTAACCTCAGCAGGCAGCAGAGCACACTGCAGCTATGTTATGTAACCTCAGCAGGCAGCGGAGCACACTGCAGCTGTGTTATGTAACCTCAGCAGGCAGCGGAGCACACTGCAGCTATGTTATGTAACCTCAGCAGGCAGCGGAGCACACTGCAGCTATGTTATGTAACCTCAGCAGGCAGCAGAGCACACTGCAGCTATGTCATGTAACCTCAGCAGGCAGCAGAGCACACTGCAGCTGTGTCATGTAACCTCAGCAGGCAGCGGAGCACACTGCAGCTATGTTATGTAACCTCAGCAGGCAGCGGAGCACACTGCAGCTGTGTTATGTAACCTCAGCAGGCAGCGGAGCACACTGCAGCTGTGTTATGTAACCTCAGCAGGCAGCAGAGCACACTGCAGCTATGTCATGTAACCTCAGCAGGCAGCAGAGCACACTGCAGCTATGTCATGTAACCTCAGCAGGCAGCGGAGCACACTGCAGCTATGTTATGTAACCTCAGCAGGCAGCGGAGCACACTGCAGCTATGTTATGTAACCTCAGCAGGCAGTGGAGCACACTGCAGCTGTGTCATGTAACCTCAGCAGGCAGCGGAGCACACTGCAGCTGTGTCATGTAACCTCAGCAGGCAGCGGAGCACACTGCAGCTATGTCATGTAACCTCAGCAGGCAGCGGAGCACACTGCAGCTATGTTAGGTAACCTCAGCAGGCAGCGGAGCACACTGCAGCTGTGTTATGTAACCTCAGCAGGCAGCGGAGCACACTGCAGCTGTGTTATGTAACCTCAGCAGGCAGCGGAGCACACTGCAGCTGTGTTATGTAACCTCAGCAGGCAGCGGAGCACACTGCAGCTATGTTATGTAACCTCAGCAGGCAGCGAAGCACACTGCAGCTATGTCATGTAACCTCAGCAGGCAGCGGAGCACACTGCAGCTGTGTTATGTAACCTCAGCAGGCAGCGGAGCACACTGCAGCTGTGTTATGTAACCTCAGCAGGCAGCGGAGCACACTGCAGCTGTGTTATGTAACCTCAGCAGGCAGCGGAGCACACTGCAGCTATGTTATGTAACCTCAGCAGGCAGCGGAGTACACTGCAGCTATGTCATGTAACCTCAGCAGGCAGCGGAGCACACTGCAGCTATGTTATGTAACCTCAGCAGGCAGCGGAGCACACTGCAGCTATGTTATGTAACCTCAGCAGGCAGCGGAGCACACTGCAGCTATGTTATGTAACCTCAGCAGGCAGCAGAGCACACTGCAGCTATGTTATGTAACCTCAGCAGGCAGCGGAGCACACTGCAGCTGTGTTATGTAACCTCAGCAGGCAGCGGAGTACACTGCAGCTATGTCATGTAACCTCAGCAGGCAGCGGAGCACACTGCAGCTATGTTATGTAACCTCAGCAGGCAGCGGAGCACACTGCAGCTATGTTATGTAACCTCAGCAGGCAGCGGAGCACACTGCAGCTGTGTCATGTAACCTCAGCAGGCAGCGGAGCACACTGCAGCTATGTTATGTAACCTCAGCAGGCAGCGGAGCACACTGCAGCTATGTTATGTAACCTCAGCAGGCAGCAGAGCACACTGCAGCTATGTTATGTAACCTCAGCAGGCAGCGGAGCACACTGCAGCTATGTTATGTAACCTCAGCAGGCAGCGGAGCACACTGCAGCTATGTTATGTAACCTCAGCAGGCAGCGGAGTACACTGCAGCTATGTTATGTAACCTCAGCAGGCAGCGGAGCACACTGCAGCTATGTTATGTAACCTCAGCAGGCAGCAGAGCACACTGCAGCTATGTTATGTAACCTCAGCAGGCAACGGAGCACACTGCAGCTGTGTTATGTAACCTCAGCAATCGTTCAAAAAGATCCGCACCATCAACGTAGAAAACTTTAATAGTTAAAAATAATAAAATCCATGTGTGGGTAGAAACACAGATCATCAGAGTATCTGTGTTTCTACCCACACATGGATTTTAAGATTGCAGTGTACTCGTGACTCCAGAGGAGATCCTTGCACATCATTCAGCAAACCATTGGTGCAGTGCCTTTCACCAGGATACATGTAACCTCAGCAGGCAGCGGAGCACACTGCAGCTGTGTTATGTAACCTTACCTCAGCAGGCAGCGGAGTACACTGCAGCTATGTCATGTAACCTCAGCAGGCAGCGGAGCACACTGCAGCTGTGTTATGTAACCTCAGCAGGCAGCGGAGCACACTGCAGCTGTGTTATGTAACCTCAGCAGGCAGCGGAGCACACTGCAGCTGTGTTATGTAACCTCAGCAGGCAGCGGAGCACACTGCAGCTATGTTATGTAACCTCAGCAGGCAGCGGAGTACACTGCAGCTATGTCATGTAACCTCAGCAGGCAGCGGAGCACACTGCAGCTATGTTATGTAACCTCAGCAGGCAGCGGAGCACACTGCAGCTATGTTATGTAACCTCAGCAGGCAGCGGAGCACACTGCAGCTATGTTATGTAACCTCAGCAGGCAGCAGAGCACACTGCAGCTATGTTATGTAACCTCAGCAGGCAGCGGAGCACACTGCAGCTGTGTTATGTAACCTCAGCAGGCAGCGGAGTACACTGCAGCTATGTCATGTAACCTCAGCAGGCAGCGGAGCACACTGCAGCTATGTTATGTAACCTCAGCAGGCAGCGGAGCACACTGCAGCTATGTTATGTAACCTCAGCAGGCAGCGGAGCACACTGCAGCTGTGTTATGTAACCTCAGCAGGCAGCGGAGCACACTGCAGCTATGTTATGTAACCTCAGCAGGCAGCGGAGTACACTGCAGCTATGTTATGTAACCTCAGCAGGCAGCGGAGCACACTGCAGCTGTGTTATGTAACCTCAGCAGGCAGCAGAGCACACTGCAGCTATGTTATGTAACCTCAGCAGGCAGCAGAGCACACTGCAGCTGTGTTATGTAACCTCAGCAGGCAGCAGAGCACACTGCAGCTGTGTTATGTAACCTCAGCAGGCAGCAGAGCACACTGCAGCTATGTTATGTAACCTCAGCAGGCAGCGGAGCACACTGCAGCTGTGTTATGTAACCTCAGCAGGCAGCGGAGCACACTGCAGCTATGTTATGTAACCTCAGCAGGCAGCGGAGCACACTGCAGCTATGTTATGTAACCTCAGCAGGCAGCAGAGCACACTGCAGCTATGTCATGTAACCTCAGCAGGCAGCAGAGCACACTGCAGCTGTGTCATGTAACCTCAGCAGGCAGCGGAGCACACTGCAGCTATGTTATGTAACCTCAGCAGGCAGCGGAGCACACTGCAGCTGTGTTATGTAACCTCAGCAGGCAGCGGAGCACACTGCAGCTGTGTTATGTAACCTCAGCAGGCAGCAGAGCACACTGCAGCTATGTCATGTAACCTCAGCAGGCAGCAGAGCACACTGCAGCTATGTCATGTAACCTCAGCAGGCAGCGGAGCACACTGCAGCTATGTTATGTAACCTCAGCAGGCAGCGGAGCACACTGCAGCTATGTTATGTAACCTCAGCAGGCAGTGGAGCACACTGCAGCTGTGTCATGTAACCTCAGCAGGCAGCGGAGCACACTGCAGCTGTGTCATGTAACCTCAGCAGGCAGCGGAGCACACTGCAGCTATGTCATGTAACCTCAGCAGGCAGCGGAGCACACTGCAGCTATGTTAGGTAACCTCAGCAGGCAGCGGAGCACACTGCAGCTGTGTTATGTAACCTCAGCAGGCAGCGGAGCACACTGCAGCTGTGTTATGTAACCTCAGCAGGCAGCGGAGCACACTGCAGCTGTGTTATGTAACCTCAGCAGGCAGCGGAGCACACTGCAGCTATGTTATGTAACCTCAGCAGGCAGCGAAGCACACTGCAGCTATGTCATGTAACCTCAGCAGGCAGCGGAGCACACTGCAGCTGTGTTATGTAACCTCAGCAGGCAGCGGAGCACACTGCAGCTGTGTTATGTAACCTCAGCAGGCAGCGGAGCACACTGCAGCTGTGTTATGTAACCTCAGCAGGCAGCGGAGCACACTGCAGCTATGTTATGTAACCTCAGCAGGCAGCGGAGTACACTGCAGCTATGTCATGTAACCTCAGCAGGCAGCGGAGCACACTGCAGCTATGTTATGTAACCTCAGCAGGCAGCGGAGCACACTGCAGCTATGTTATGTAACCTCAGCAGGCAGCGGAGCACACTGCAGCTATGTTATGTAACCTCAGCAGGCAGCAGAGCACACTGCAGCTATGTTATGTAACCTCAGCAGGCAGCGGAGCACACTGCAGCTGTGTTATGTAACCTCAGCAGGCAGCGGAGTACACTGCAGCTATGTCATGTAACCTCAGCAGGCAGCGGAGCACACTGCAGCTATGTTATGTAACCTCAGCAGGCAGCGGAGCACACTGCAGCTATGTTATGTAACCTCAGCAGGCAGCGGAGCACACTGCAGCTGTGTCATGTAACCTCAGCAGGCAGCGGAGCACACTGCAGCTATGTTATGTAACCTCAGCAGGCAGCGGAGCACACTGCAGCTATGTTATGTAACCTCAGCAGGCAGCAGAGCACACTGCAGCTATGTTATGTAACCTCAGCAGGCAGCGGAGCACACTGCAGCTATGTTATGTAACCTCAGCAGGCAGCGGAGCACACTGCAGCTATGTTATGTAACCTCAGCAGGCAGCGGAGTACACTGCAGCTATGTTATGTAACCTCAGCAGGCAGCGGAGCACACTGCAGCTATGTTATGTAACCTCAGCAGGCAGCAGAGCACACTGCAGCTATGTTATGTAACCTCAGCAGGCAACGGAGCACACTGCAGCTGTGTTATGTAACCTCAGCAATCGTTCAAAAAGATCCGCACCATCAACGTAGAAAACTTTAATAGTTAAAAATAATAAAATCCATGTGTGGGTAGAAACACAGATCATCAGAGTATCTGTGTTTCTACCCACACATGGATTTTAAGATTGCAGTGTACTCGTGACTCCAGAGGAGATCCTTGCACATCATTCAGCAAACCATTGGTGCAGTGCCTTTCACCAGGATACATGTAACCTCAGCAGGCAGCGGAGCACACTGCAGCTGTGTTATGTAACCTTACCTCAGCAGGCAGCGGAGTACACTGCAGCTATGTCATGTAACCTCAGCAGGCAGCGGAGCACACTGCAGCTGTGTTATGTAACCTCAGCAGGCAGCGGAGCACACTGCAGCTGTGTTATGTAACCTCAGCAGGCAGCGGAGCACACTGCAGCTGTGTTATGTAACCTCAGCAGGCAGCGGAGCACACTGCAGCTATGTTATGTAACCTCAGCAGGCAGCGGAGTACACTGCAGCTATGTCATGTAACCTCAGCAGGCAGCGGAGCACACTGCAGCTATGTTATGTAACCTCAGCAGGCAGCGGAGCACACTGCAGCTATGTTATGTAACCTCAGCAGGCAGCGGAGCACACTGCAGCTATGTTATGTAACCTCAGCAGGCAGCAGAGCACACTGCAGCTATGTTATGTAACCTCAGCAGGCAGCGGAGCACACTGCAGCTGTGTTATGTAACCTCAGCAGGCAGCGGAGTACACTGCAGCTATGTCATGTAACCTCAGCAGGCAGCGGAGCACACTGCAGCTATGTTATGTAACCTCAGCAGGCAGCGGAGCACACTGCAGCTATGTTATGTAACCTCAGCAGGCAGCGGAGCACACTGCAGCTGTGTTATGTAACCTCAGCAGGCAGCGGAGCACACTGCAGCTATGTTATGTAACCTCAGCAGGCAGCGGAGTACACTGCAGCTATGTTATGTAACCTCAGCAGGCAGCGGAGCACACTGCAGCTGTGTTATGTAACCTCAGCAGGCAGCAGAGCACACTGCAGCTATGTTATGTAACCTCAGCAGGCAGCAGAGCACACTGCAGCTGTGTTATGTAACCTCAGCAGGCAGCAGAGCACACTGCAGCTGTGTTATGTAACCTCAGCAGGCAGCAGAGCACACTGCAGCTATGTTATGTAACCTCAGCAGGCAGCGGAGCACACTGCAGCTGTGTTATGTAACCTCAGCAGGCAGCGGAGCACACTGCAGCTATGTTATGTAACCTCAGCAGGCAGCGGAGCACACTGCAGCTATGTTATGTAACCTCAGCAGGCAGCAGAGCACACTGCAGCTATGTCATGTAACCTCAGCAGGCAGCAGAGCACACTGCAGCTGTGTCATGTAACCTCAGCAGGCAGCGGAGCACACTGCAGCTATGTTATGTAACCTCAGCAGGCAGCGGAGCACACTGCAGCTGTGTTATGTAACCTCAGCAGGCAGCGGAGCACACTGCAGCTGTGTTATGTAACCTCAGCAGGCAGCAGAGCACACTGCAGCTATGTCATGTAACCTCAGCAGGCAGCAGAGCACACTGCAGCTATGTCATGTAACCTCAGCAGGCAGCGGAGCACACTGCAGCTATGTTATGTAACCTCAGCAGGCAGCGGAGCACACTGCAGCTATGTTATGTAACCTCAGCAGGCAGTAGAGCACACTGCAGCTGTGTCATGTAACCTCAGCAGGCAGCGGAGCACACTGCAGCTGTGTCATGTAACCTCAGCAGGCAGCGGAGCACACTGCAGCTATGTCATGTAACCTCAGCAGGCAGCGGAGCACACTGCAGCTATGTTAGGTAACCTCAGCAGGCAGC
The DNA here is from genome assembly GCF_040937935.1 of Hyperolius riggenbachi. Taxonomy (NCBI): domain Eukaryota; kingdom Metazoa; phylum Chordata; class Amphibia; order Anura; family Hyperoliidae; genus Hyperolius; species Hyperolius riggenbachi. The sequence goes on from NC_090647.1 coordinate 565,869,146, forward strand.
GGAGCACACTGCAGCTGTGTTATGTAACCTCAGCAGGCAGCGGAGCACACTGCAGCTGTGTTATGTAACCTCAGCAGGCAGCGGAGCACACTGCAGCTGTGTTATGTAACCTCAGCAGGCAGCGGAGCACACTGCAGCTATGTTATGTAACCTCAGCAGGCAGCGAAGCACACTGCAGCTATGTCATGTAACCTCAGCAGGCAGCGGAGCACACTGCAGCTGTGTTATGTAACCTCAGCAGGCAGCGGAGCACACTGCAGCTGTGTTATGTAACCTCAGCAGGCAGCGGAGCACACTGCAGCTGTGTTATGTAACCTCAGCAGGCAGCGGAGCACACTGCAGCTATGTTATGTAACCTCAGCAGGCAGCGGAGTACACTGCAGCTATGTCATGTAACCTCAGCAGGCAGCGGAGCACACTGCAGCTATGTTATGTAACCTCAGCAGGCAGCGGAGCACACTGCAGCTATGTTATGTAACCTCAGCAGGCAGCGGAGCACACTGCAGCTATGTTATGTAACCTCAGCAGGCAGCAGAGCACACTGCAGCTATGTTATGTAACCTCAGCAGGCAGCGGAGCACACTGCAGCTGTGTTATGTAACCTCAGCAGGCAGCGGAGTACACTGCAGCTATGTCATGTAACCTCAGCAGGCAGCGGAGCACACTGCAGCTATGTTATGTAACCTCAGCAGGCAGCGGAGCACACTGCAGCTATGTTATGTAACCTCAGCAGGCAGCGGAGCACACTGCAGCTGTGTCATGTAACCTCAGCAGGCAGCGGAGCACACTGCAGCTATGTTATGTAACCTCAGCAGGCAGCGGAGCACACTGCAGCTATGTTATGTAACCTCAGCAGGCAGCAGAGCACACTGCAGCTATGTTATGTAACCTCAGCAGGCAGCGGAGCACACTGCAGCTATGTTATGTAACCTCAGCAGGCAGCGGAGCACACTGCAGCTATGTTATGTAACCTCAGCAGGCAGCGGAGTACACTGCAGCTATGTTATGTAACCTCAGCAGGCAGCGGAGCACACTGCAGCTATGTTATGTAACCTCAGCAGGCAGCAGAGCACACTGCAGCTATGTTATGTAACCTCAGCAGGCAACGGAGCACACTGCAGCTGTGTTATGTAACCTCAGCAATCGTTCAAAAAGATCCGCACCATCAACGTAGAAAACTTTAATAGTTAAAAATAATAAAATCCATGTGTGGGTAGAAACACAGATCATCAGAGTATCTGTGTTTCTACCCACACATGGATTTTAAGATTGCAGTGTACTCGTGACTCCAGAGGAGATCCTTGCACATCATTCAGCAAACCATTGGTGCAGTGCCTTTCACCAGGATACATGTAACCTCAGCAGGCAGCGGAGCACACTGCAGCTGTGTTATGTAACCTTACCTCAGCAGGCAGCGGAGTACACTGCAGCTATGTCATGTAACCTCAGCAGGCAGCGGAGCACACTGCAGCTATGTTATGTATCTGCTGATTTCAGCCATGTATGAATAAAGTGGACAGTTTACACAAGGGAAGCCATTTCACATTCCGCAGAATTGATCCGATCCGAAATCGTCATTTCCGATCAGAATTCCGTGGTGGGTGCCCCTCTTATGCTGATGCCCTAGGCAGAGGCCCTGCATGCCTCATGGCAGAGGAAGCCCTGTATCCACACTCTGATGCTTGGCATTTTCTCGGCTCAGTAAATCAGTATGAGAGCACCTGACAGAAGCTCCAGAAAGCCCTGGGTGCCCCTCTCATGCTGATGCCCCTCTTATGCTGATGCCCTAGGCAGAGGCCCTGTGTGCCTCATGGTAGAGGAAGCCCTGTATCCGCACTCTTAGCATTTTCTCGGCTCAGTAAATCAGTATGAAAGCACCTGACAGGAGCCTCTCGCACATCGTCATTCGCAGCTCACACAGAGCTCTGGCTATTTTCTCCCCTCTCCTCTCGCAGGTCTCCCTGATTGATTCCAGAAATGTCCTGATTCTGCTGCTCACCGTCACCAGGACCGTCAGGCTGGCGGGAGGGCGGCCATACTTCCTGCAGGAAGTGGCTTTATGGACTGTCACTAACCGCAGGATATTAAACAGATTTTTAATGCACCCCAGTAGGCTGCGCTGCTCACCCCCTCTCGTGGCTCTGTGTGGAGTCCCCGGGCAAGACGGGCCATAATTCAGAAGAAATCACCTTATAAAGTGTCTCCTTCTGTCTGTGCGACAAAACCGGACTACGCATGGCGGGGATCCTGCGCCTATCATAGACTATTGCAGCAAACGCTCTGCCTAGACAGGTGATCTTACTGTTTATATATTTGTCAATAGAACGCTTACTGAGTACAGCCGGTCCCCGACTTACACACAGGTTCTGTGCCGGGAGATTGTGTGTAAGTTGAATCTGTGTGTAAGTTGAGTCCTTTGTTAAACATGGAGAGACATGGATAAGGCCTCTGTCACAGTGCGAGGTTAAAGTCGCACGTTAGAAAATGTTTTAACGCAGACTAACGCACAGCAATAGTAAGTCTGTGCGACATTCGCAGTGCACACGCTGCGTTGTGTGTAACGTGAGGCGTTATTAGAAAGTGCTGCATGCCGTGCGTTTAGCAATACATTTGCTGCGTTATGTGTGCTGCACATGCTCAGTAATGTATTTTTTTTTAATGTAACGCATGCGCCGTTTTCGTTCCATCACTGTGCGACGAAAACGGCGCACCAAAAGACACATTAAAAAAAGACGTCATAACACTTAACGCAGTGTTAAAGAACGCACAATAACGTCCAAGTTAAAGTCTATACGCATTGCGTTAGGGCCGTGTTGTGCGACCTTAACGTCACACCGCAACGCAACGTCCTGCTGTGAAAGAGGCCTAAATGATTTACTTCTGGACAGCTCTGGATTTGGACTATATTTCTGGCTGTTTTCAATGTGCTTTTGAAAAAGTTTTAACTCGAGTCGTTTGTAAGTCGGGGACTGTCTGTATTAAATACTAATACCAATAATAATAAAGTTCTAGGAATATATATATATATATATATATATATATATATATATATATATATATATATATATATATATATATATATATATATATATATATATATATATATATAATTTCGTTTTTCTAATTTTGACTATAGTGTTGGGGAAGGTTACTGCTGTCTGTGTCCCTATCAGACAGGTAATCTCTTGCTTCCTAGCCCTGGGAAATGTCTCCAGATGGAGAGAGACAGCAATAAGAACTTAAAGCATACCTGTAATCTGCAGGGGGGGAAGTTACATACTCACCTATTTAGTGGGCAGGCTTGGGATCCCTAAGGCCTCGTTACCACTATACGCCCTCCCGTGCGCATTTTGGCATCGTGTATGATGAGCGGTAGAAAGGCATAGACAGCCCTTCTGACGTTCCCATCATATGCGCTGCGCAGCAAAGTGATGTGCTATCGCACTGCTGCATGCATTTTTCGGAAATCGCAGTGCTGACTCATTCACTGTAGTGAACGAGATCAGCAGTGTAGCGCAAATGGCGTTACATTCCGATCCCACGGCCATCTCTGCTAAATGATGTGAACGAGACCTGGGCGCCCACTTGTGATTGCAAATCTCAAAACACTGAGAGGAAAAGCGATTTTTGGCCCGGCTTTCTCTTTATTAATTTGTACGAAATGCCGCAGGACTCGCGGTTGTGATTTTGGTAAATCGCTCCTGAGGGCTCACCCCCATTATCTTTCATTGGCTTAGCACTTTTGGAATCGCTGATGATTGCTCCATTTCCAAAGGCATTTTAGCGGGCAACAGCTTCTCGAGGCCTTCCCTGTCCGCTCCCGGCCTCCTCGTTTCACTGCCACACCCCCGCTTTCCCTGCTACGCCTCCCTCTTCCACTGCCATGCCCACTTATCAACTGCCACGCCCCCTCTTCCCCTGCTACACCCCCTCTTCCACTGCCACGCCCACGCTTACCCTGCTACACCCTCTCTTCCACTGCCATCCCCCCTCTTCCACTGCCACGCCACCTCTTCCCTTGCTACACCCCCTCTTCCACTGCCACGCCCCCCTTTTCCACTGCCACGCCCCCACTCACATTTCCTGCCGGTTTAGTCTTCAGGTCTCCTTGGAAGGCTGCGGAAGTACTCGGGTCTCTAGACCGAAGATCAGTGACTCCACCCTGTGATCGCGCCTGTCCACCACCCGTGCCCAGCGCTAGCAAGCGCCTGGTTCATGGAGAGGAGGCCTCAAAGGGTATTTTTCTCGGCTATACAAAGGGGAAATAAAGCATGTGAGCATTCATTAGAAAGTCAAATTGACAATGTGTTTGTGCCATATTATTATTACTACAATTGTAAGTCCCATCTCAAGCACAGATGGCCCCCTAGAGCTGTGTAGATCTCAGTTATAGAGCTAGTTTATCTCTGTCTAGAAGCTTCTTAGCTATTTTCAGAAAACTCATAATTTAGCCGGGCACATCCCAGCCACTTCCTGTGCTATAGGCTGCCATCTTCTCCAAGATATTCAGCCTTTGCCTTCCCCCTTTGCAGTCTGAACAGTGGGGGTGATGCAATCAGCAGTTACGCCTTTAGAGCCTGAAACGGACTCACACTACTCAGTTCCTCCTGGTCATGGGATTAAAATTTCAAGACAGGAAGATTAGCTGCAGAAGCCACTTTTCACAGGAAACCGTTGCATTTTAGCGCTCTGGTTACAAAGCTGTTAGACAGTGTTTTTACATCTCTGTCCCAAAATCTCCCACAGCAGCACCACATGACCACACATGTTCAGACAGACTAGAGTCACAGATGTCGATGATGAATACTACAAAAGCATGGGCACAAGAACTTGCAATCTAAGCATTGGGGGTGGGCCAGATATCCCAAGTAAAGAAAATCGTAGTTGAATTGATTTAGTGTAAACCATTAGTAATTACGCAAACTTTCGTAATTTAAATAGAAGATAACATCTCCAAATTAAGCGGTTGATTGCACGCTTGAGAAAATAGATTTTAAAAACTTCAAAGAAAAAATGTTTTTTTAACTCAGTTAAATGGCATTCCGCTAGTTAAGAGCTCTGTATACATTTAATAAAACGGGCCGCGTGGGGTCCCCCCTCCCAAGTCTCTTAACCGTTGTCACCCCAGCAGGCTGAGATAGCCAGAATTCAGATACCGGACTATGTGGGGCTCCACAGCCTGAGATATACCAGCCTGTATGGTCCATGGTATGGGTGGGAGGGGCTTTGGAAAAGACGAGTGACCAAGCCTCCATCTTGCCCCCAGAGCCCTTGTCCAATCCTTGGAGGGGCTCTTCCTCACATCTGGGGACCAGGAGGAGAGCGGGGGTAACTACCCCCATGCCTTTTTGGTGTACGTGCTGGCAGAGGGGGACATGGTGGCATCTGGCGTTCTGCCTTAACAATAACAGGCATGCTGTAACAGCTGTGATACAGGGCAACACAGCACAGATCTGCCTATACGATCTGTATATAAGAAACGTTTTACATGTCCCTAACAGTTGTCTGATTTGACTTGCCAGTTGATTCACCGATCAGACAATACGTTGGTGTGAACTGTCCAGTGAAAGCCGATTCTGATTCAGAATTCTGAGCTTCGATTAAAGGGTCACTCCAGTGAAAAAAGTTCACAGTTAAACTCTGACAGATTTTAGACTAGTTAATCTCCTCATGAGGGATTTTTAGAGTTTTCTTTGTTTTCAACAGCATTTCCTGAACCTGCCGTTCAGGAAATGAGTCTAACTAAGTTGAGTCTAACTTGCTAAGTCTAACGGACAAAATAGTGTGCAAGTGAGTAGGGAGGCCGGCTGGTATCTTATGATTTTGGCAATTAAACTGCTGTTCAGGAAATGCTTTTGAAAATGATGAAAAGCCTGAGAATTTTTCATGAGGAGATAGACTAGTCGAAAACCTGTCAGTTCTGTCAGATTTTAACTGCTTACTTTTTTTGCTGGAGTGGTCCTTTACGGCTGGCTTTGTGTATGAAGCATTGACCTGTACTCCCGTCTTCCTGCAGTGGTATCTGTGTAGCACGATGCAGCAATGAAATGTGTATTGGCAGGAATATTTGCTGCTGGCGGTGCCAGAAGATTGGGGGGATGGGTCTGGGGGGCATTTGGGGAGATTTTGTGAAGTGGGTCCCCACAATGTCTGTGGTATTTGCCCATTGCTCAGCAGTGACCCCAGCGGTGACCCCCCAGCCCAGGAGGTGTTACCCCCACACACGCCCCCCCCCCCCCCCAGCCCAGGAGGTGTTACCCCCACACACGCCCCCCAGCCCAGGAGGTGTTACCCCCACACACGCCCCCCCCCCTCCCTCACTCCTTGTCGCAGAATCGCACCAGGGCCCAGGAATCTCCTCGTCCTTGCATTTTTGCGGGCGGTTAAACAGCTGCAGCTGTTGCCGGATGGCGGAGCCGAGGTTCCCTGCTCTGATTGTCCTGCAGGAAGCCAGAGATTATCCCTAATAAGACATAATAACCCCAATAAATCCATCTCAATAAAACAAGCTGTGAGGACTTTGTCCTGAAAAAGATTATTTAATTGGGCGTGTACGAATCGCTGCGCACCGCTGCCGACCGGCGTGTGACTCCGCGGCGTCTATCCCGGCCTACGGAAAACATAAACCACTTAACCCTTCATTCACAAGCTGCATCTCCACATCGGCTGCTTCCGTTCCGCAGCGTTGCCAGGGTAACCTTTAGGCGGACTTGAACGCAGAATTTCCTCTCTGCTCTAAAAGATAGCAAACAGCATAATAACCTTTACCAAAAAAAAACATTTGTTACAGCTGATACAAATCCTGCAATAAACCTGCAGTGTGTCTACTTCCTGCTTTCATGGAAGCAGACATATTGTTAACACCCTGTGTTTACCATTCAGCTGCTCTGCCATGGTAGAGGAAATATCTAATTACAACTGGTGGTTAGTCACAGATGAGGGGGAATTAGACAAGCTAAACTCTCTAAATACAAACAGGGTACATTTCTCCGTTTTCCTTCTGTCCTGTGCAAGAGTTCAGGTCTGACTTTACCTCCAGGTACAGGCAGGTCTTAAACTGATCGGTAAATTATGTGCTAACTTGCCCCCTAATTTCTATGAGAATAGCTATTTTTGGTAAAGTACCTCATGAATTACCTTATAATTTACCTCATGAGGTAAAAACATGACTAAAGCCTACCAGAATTGCTAAATGTCATTACCTCATGAGGTCATTTGTTTGATAACGCTACCAGAATTGAGGCCAAGGTGATTTCACAGTCACCACAGGAGAATCTGTGCAAGCAATACCTTACAGGAAACAGGTACACAACTATGCTCAGCACAACAAACAGCAATGGGAAGGAGGGAGGTGCCAGAGAGAGGAGCAGGACTAACACACTGTCCTGACAAGTAAGTGAAAGCGGCTGAATTATGACATCACTGTAAGGCTGCAATGATGAAGCAGCACCACACACGTTGCGCCTGATTTGGGCGCTGCTATGGCACTAGTGCTATAGTTCATGCCCCACACACGGGTGATTCGGGGTTCCCCAAATTACTTCGACCGTCAAACTGGTACGACTCGGAGGGGAAATAGTATTTTATGCTGCAGCGGCAGCCGGGTAAACCTGAGCACAACAAGCCCATCCACTGGGAGCGCACACTGGGTGTCCTCAGCAGCAGGAACCGAATCCACGGGACGGGCGACCGGATCCACGGGACCGGCGACCGGATCTACAGGACGGGCGACCGGATCCACGGGACGTGCGACCGGATCCACGGGACTGGCGACCGCATCCACGGGACGGGAGACCGGAACCACGGGACGGGCGACCGGAACCACGGGACGGGCGACCGGATCCACGGGACGGGCGACCGGATCCACGGGACGGGCGACAGGATCCACGGGACGGGCGACAGGATCCACGGGACGGGCGACCGGATCCACGGGACTGGCGACTGGATCCACGGGACTGGCAAACGGATCCACGGGACAGGCGACCGGATCCACGGGACTGGCGACCGGATCCACGGGACGGGAGACCGGAACCACGGGACGGGCGACCGGAACCACGGGACGGGCGACCGGATCCACTGGACGGGCGACCGGATCCACTGGACGGGCGACCGGATCCACTGGACAGACGACCGGATCCACGGGACGGGCGACCGGATCCACGGGACGGGCGACCGGATCTACGGGACTGACGACCGGATCCACTAGACAGGCGACCGGATCCACGGGACAGGCGACCGGATCCACGGGACTGGCGACCGGATCCACGGGACTGGCGACTGGATCCACGGGACTGGCAAACGGATCCACGGGACGGGCGACTGGATCCACGGGACTGGCGAATCCACGGGACAGGCGACCGGATCCACGGGACAGGCGACCGGATCCACGGGACAGGCGACCGGATCCACGGGACTGGCGACCGCATCCACGGGACGGGAGACCGGAACCACGGGACGAGCGACCGGAACCACGGGACGGGCGACCGGATCCACTGGACGGGCGACCGGATCCACTGGACGGGCGACCGGATCCACTGGACAGACGACCGGATCCACGGGACGGGCGACCGGATCTACGGGACAGACGACCGGATCCACTAGACAGGCGACCGGATCCACGGGACAGGCGACCGGATCCACGGGACTGGCGACCGGATCCACGGGACTGGCGACTGGATCCACGGGACTGGCAAACGGATCCACGGGACGGGCGACTGGATCCACGGGACTGGCGAATCCACGGGACAGGCGACCGGATCCACGGGACAGGCGAACGGATCCATGGGACAGGCGACCAGATCCACGGGACAGGCGACCGGATCCACAGGACTGGCAAACGGATCCACAGGACTGGCGACCGGATCCACAGGACTGGCGACCGGATCCACGGGACTGGCGACCGGATCCACGGAACGGGGGACCGGATCCACGGGACAGGTGAATGGATCCACGGGACAGGTGAATAGATCCACGGGACAGGCAACCGGATAAACGGGACAGGCGAACAGATCCACGGGGGTTAGAAAAATCTACAAAACTCCATCAAACGATTCCACCCGTCGCTTAGTGCTGAGCTGACTCCAGTACAAGCTACATACACCTAATTGAACCTAAAATGCTAAAACTGGCAGTTGTACACACAGGACGACCTTCACAAGGTGGCCATCTTTGCTTTGCCTAATAAAGTGGGCGTGTCACTTCCCCCTCATCATATGTGGCTGTGGATGGCCGGAGGGGATAGTGGCCGCCACAGACTTCTCCCGCAATTACACCATGTTAGAGCTTTTTGTATGCAAATGAGGTGGCTGGCGACCAAAGGCGTAATGCCTCCCAGCTGAGCGGACACACACACATGGCTCCCATCTGATTGGGCTACTTTACAATTCATGACCCCTTTCTTCTCTGGTTGGGAAGAATTCTGTTATTCTGCTTTACATGAGAATTTATGGAAAGTATTTAAGCACATTTTCGCTCTAAGAGTAGAAATTGTTTCCATCCGACAGTTAATGTTGTTAGAAGTTCAGCCTGCCAAGAAAAAGTCATATCTCGTTGGTGTTCACCATCAACAGCCGGGCTACGGAACATCTCCTAAAGGGGGACTCCACCTCTCAAAACGCAGAGGACAGCTCCTTGTCTATTAAAGGATAAACGCTGGGTTTGTGCAACGCTCACAGTGGATTCAGCACGCAAGGCCTGGTTCCTGAAGGTCCTTCCAAGCTGGCAAAACCTGGCGGCAGCTGAAGAACACAAGGTAGCCGGCAAACGTGGCCTGGAATTTTGAGACATTGGTTATTAGGTGGCTCCTGTTTGTAACTCTTACCTGCAAAGCAGGTGATTTAGGCACCCAGCACTGCCGAAACTGGGCGCCGTCATTCTCTGATAGGTCCAATACTACCGAAAATCGGAAATACTCGGTAGTATCGGACCAATCAGGGAATGCTGTGATTTACCATGAAAATCGCGAAACCACTGAAATTTTAGGCCAATCAGATGACTCGAAAATACTTGGTAGTATTCGAGTCTGGTGATTGGTCTGTATCTGGTTTTTGGTAGGCCACAGAGTAGGGTGTTACAGTAATCAAGACGAGACATGATTAGAGCGTGTACAAGAATTTTAATAACCTCTTGTGTCAGGAAGCAGAAGGAAGGGACAAATTCTGGAGATATTGTTGAGCTGGAAGTAGCAGGAGGTTGTTAATGTATTCATATGTGGGTGAAATGAGAGCTTGGAGGCCAGAGTTACCCCCAGACAGCGCACTTTAGGAGTTGAGGCTATTGGAGAATTTTCTACATTAATGGTAACTCTAGACAGGGAGCAGAGAGAGATGGGGGAAATATTACAATCTCTGTTTTGTTCATGTTAAGTTTGAGGAAACGGGATGACATAAATACAGAAACAACAGACAGCCAGTCAGGGGCTTGAGATAATAGTGTAGAAAGGTCAGGAACTGAGAGATAGATTTGGGTGTCATCAGCATAGAGGTGAAAGTGGAAACCAAAAGCGTGTATTTATTGTCCCAGGCCATGAGTATTGATGGAGAAGAAAAGAGGTCCTAGAACGGAGCCTTGTGGTACTCCATGTTGATTAACAATCCTTTGTGCACAAGTTGATCTCCACTGACGCTTTCTATACTATGTATAGTGAGGCCTGGTAAAAGCATCTTTAAATGTATTGGAGGAGTTCCCCATTTTTTTTACCAGACAGGATGGCAAAGTGCAAATCCATTCCTAAACTGCTGCAGATAAGAAGTGCTCAATAGCACTTCTACAGATAGTGCAGGCTAGACATGATTTGTGAAGGGCTCCTCCCCCCTCACTCAGAGCTTGCTGACAGCAGATGTGTTGGTTACCTCAGCAACAGCTATTTCCCTCACACACTGCACTGCCCGAGAGACCTAACTCCTCCTATTCTTAAAAGAAGGAATCTGCACTATTTAGTGATTTCTTAGGATGTCTGAGACAGTTCTGCACGGATTTTTAAAAACCTACTAATATTTTGTCTCAGACACTCTTGATAAATGCCCCCCAATGTAATTTGCCCATCTACCAGCAGAATCCGGCATGACCGGGTCACAGGAAATCCTACATTCCTCTCCCTACTGGCAGCAGGAACCGCAGAGCTCTATAAGGCAATTACACCATGTTTCTATCACAGGAACGGGTAGAGGGCACTGAGATCTATGAACGGGAGGAACAAAGCGGCCTGGACACATTCTGAAGCAATTTTCTCATCCAGCTTCTCGGTCACCTGGCGGCTGGGAGGGAATCTGGCTTGCCAGAGAATGGAAAAACAGACAAGAAGGATTGCACGCATCACAATATAATTATAATAATGATAACGGCTTCCAAAGACAAGAACCGCAGCCCTACAAATAGCTTCCTGATGAAGGCCGGTTGAATTGGGGACATGTAAACATTCGGGGGCCGAGTGCCAGGCAAGAAAGGGTCAAAGCTGCCATGTTCCTCTGAGGGCGAGGCGGAAGTTCAGCGTATAAAGAGATTGTGGAACTTATTTATAAAGTGATAACAGATCCTTGCTTCACACAGAAGCTCATTACAGAGGCTACAGGCCCAGGGGCGTAACTAGAGGGGATCTCATGGGGCCAGAGCTGTGGGGGCCCCCAACTACAAACCTTCCCTTCCTCCGACACGGGGGACTATATCAGGTGTTTTGTGGCTACACTTGTTATGGGTATATATATCATGATGGCCACACTTGTATGACCCTTGTGAGATGGGCCACCAGGCTGTGAGGGGCACCAGCAGGAGGCAAGGGGAGGGGTGGGAACATTGAGGGGCCCCATCAGTTTTTCTCTGGGGAGCCCAAGAAACTGTCGTTACGCCCCTGTGCAAGGCCCTCATATAAGAGGCCAATGTATTTTCTGCAATGGGAGTACAAACCCTGTAGCATCACCATGTCATAAATATCGGTTACACTGACCCGGTAAGACAATAAAATCACCTGCCTCCAGTGATGGGCCGAAATTTTGCATCGAAATTCGCATTTTCGCATCATAATCGTAATGCTAAATTTCAGGGAAAATCGTAATTGATTTTGTATGTAATAGTAGTATTTCATCATTTTGCGTAATTTTTTGCGTAATTTTCGTACAATTTCGCCCCAACTTTGGCAGCTAATAGCACAGCCCTCATACAGGCTATTGCTACCAAAATTGGTACATATGTTAAGGAGAAAAGTGGGTACAAGTCAAAAATAGAATTTTTCAAAAAGATCTTGTAGTTTCTGTGAAAGTAATTTTTCCAAGTTTAAAAACCATTTTTTTCTTTGCATTTTTTAAATCGATTTTCTCAAAAACTATATGGTCTATTTGGAAAATTCTTTTTTCCCCTTGTACCCACTATTTCCTTTTAACATAGGTAGCAATTTTGGTTTTAATTGTATGTATGGGGGATTTGCTATTAACCTCCAAAGTCGGCACAAAATTATGCGAAATTTATGCAAATTTTTATACAAAATTACGAATGACTACGAAATCAATTTAGTTTGCAAATCGTAATTACGTATAGGCGTAATTGTGAAAAATTAAGCGAAATTTAGCAAAATCGTAATTTTGCTGATTATGATTATGGGCCATCAGCTGGCCTACAGGGAAAGCAGACTCTCGATATCTCTCTGTGTATGTCCATAGCCAGCGATCTGAATATATCCTTCCACATGGTCTGCTCGTGAAACGCACAGTATTCCCCTCAGACGTTCCGCGAGGGGTTTCGGAATCAGGTGCAGGAAATTGCCGTCCCCATTACGGTGTGAGTACAAAAACAGCCCGTGTAAGCCGGATTAATTCTAAGGCCCCGAAATTGTCCGAACAGCCTCGGCATTAACCGCTGAGCACCTGAGACCTGACGGACGGCGAGAGAACCTGGCGTTTCCAGCGGTGGAAACAAAGCGCGCCTCGTCGCTCCTAATCCCTCATTCTGCCGCTAGCGGCGTGTGATTATGTTACAAGGAGACAGGCGCGGTACAAAAAGCCGCACTGCTCCTGCCGCTCTCAGCCCATCCATCATCCGCCCGTAAGGAAGTTGTTCCGCGGCGGATCTGAGATGAGCGCTACGCTTACGCTGCAAATTTCTATCACTTTCTTTTTCTCTGGCCTTTCAACAGAAAACGCAAAGGTTTTATTTTTGTTTTTATTTTTAGTGTAAAAAATATTTTTTTCCTTTTTTAACTTTAGCTGTTTCTATTGAAGCCAACCGGCCACACTGATCCCATATGAGCCTTCGGCCTAGTTTTTTCCCCTTCGGCCTCCTGGGGACGCTGAGAGGAGAGTTTTCCCTAATTCATAACAGACGGGCGACCATGCGCGCCTCTGATCCTATGTGTAGCGAGCGGTAACGCCGGGTATTCTTGGAACAAGATGTTCCTCCAATCCCTCTTCCACGGAGAGAGACGACATCAATGCAGCGAGGAGCTCCTGAAACAGTGAAAAATGAACTTTCTGTGGAATTCTTTTCTTGTGAAAAAAATAAATAAGAGAAATCGGATTTGGGATGGACATGAGTTTTCGTTTAACCCCTGATTCATCCATCTGAGATGGCAATCCCCACTTTCCCTCAGGTGTCGGAGTATTTGATGGATACATCTTCGGAGGGGCTTAACGAGGGTCCTGGGGTGAACGTGGACCCCCGCTGGCAGATTAGGCTTTGAAAGTTGCTTAGCTGACGGGGAAATTTCACATAGAATTGGAATTTGTAGCCTGAGGGATGCCAGCGGCCGCAGATGTGGCATGTTGGTGTGGCTGGCGGGGTCTTACCTCGAGCAGGAGTGCATGTCTGTATGTGAATGTTATGACAATATGCTGCATCACCAGCGAGAAATCACATAACCAGCGGTAAGTCACACAACCAGCGAGAAGGTCGCATGACCACTGAGAAGGTCACATGACCAGTGAGAAGATCACATGTCCAGCGGTAAGTCAAAGGACCAGCGAGAAGGTTACATAACCAGCAAAAAGTCACATGAACAGTGAGAAGGTCGCATGACCACCGAGAAGATCACATGACCAGCGAGAACTTGACATGACCAGCGAGAAGGTGACATGACCAGCGAGAAGGTCGCATGACCAGCGAGAAGGTCACATGACCAGTGAGAAGGTCACATGACCAGCGAGAAGGTCACATGACCAGCGAGAAGGTCACATGACCAGTGAGAAGGTCACATGATCAACAAGAAGTCACATGACCAGCGAGAAGGTCGCAGGGCAAAAAGATAATGACAGGATAAACTCTCAACATTCTTCTTGGAAAAAATGATTTTTATAAACGTTTCTAGTAGACCATTCCTATGCCAGGCCAACATTAAAGTTATGAAACGATCCACCCATAAAAATAATTTTAAATCTAGGTGGAGGTTTCATTTAAAGGAAACCTGAGATATTAGATGTTGCTGCTCTGTACCTGGGGCTTCCTCCAGCCCCATGTGGTCTGTAGGCTTCCTTGCTGTCCTCCCTGGCCGCTCCATTGTCCCGTGGTCACTTCAATAAATGTTGCCAGTCCTGCTCTTCTGCGCATGCGCAGCCTGGCCACGCGCTTTCCCAGAAAAGTGAAGCTGGTGAAACTTCCTGAGGTGACCACAGGAAAAAAGTGCCCCTGGAGGGTACTTACCTTGGGAGGGAGAAGCCTCAGGATCCTAAAGAGGCTCTCCCCATCCTCCTCCATCCTCTTGATGCTGCGCCAGGACCCCCAAACCTTCCAGGAGGACCATAACAATCCTCTGAGGCTCTCGCGCAGGCGCACTTACGGTTTTAGTTCAGGCTCAGGAGGAAATAGCTGAGCCCGATTGGATCCACTCTCCGGTGCAAGGACAGACATCTGTGCAGTAGAGCAGATCCGATCGGGCTTGGTTATTTCTGCCTGAGCCCGAACTAAAGCCGCAAGTGCGCCTGCGCGAGTTGCTCACAGGATTGTTATGGTCTTGGCGTCCGCACCAACCTTGTCGGAGGATTTTCAGGGCTGCCAACGCAGGATCAAGGCTCAATGAGAGCCTCATTAGGTTCCAAAGACCCCCCCTCCTGAGGTAAGTACCCCTCAGGGGCTCTTTTTTCGTTACAGGTTTCCTTTAATCCTTTCCCTGAAAATGAGCCCTATTGCAGTTACCGTACAAAGGAGGAAGAGGCGGCCAGCAAGCGGGGACACAGCGGTGAAGTTATCAGCTGTGCAGGAACAGGGGAGGAGCCTGATCAGTACAGTACCTTTGTATCCAGCAGGGGAAGAGGCAGCAAAGTGGGGAAGGCAGGAGGACAAGCAGCACAGGAACAGCACAGTACAAAGGAACAGGAAATGTTCTGCTGAGAGACACTTCCTGATAGAAATATAAGACATCCCCTGAAAATAAGCACTAGCACATCTTTTGGAGCAAAAATTTGTATAAGACACAGACTTCTTTTCGGGGGAACACAATATATGTCAAGGTTAATAATGCTCAGGATTTATTATTACTAAGTAGCCCAAAAACTAAAGCCCCTTCTCTTTGGGTAGGCCTTTCCCACCCATCATCCAGTAACAGTTTATAGGCCACGGAGCCTTTCCTCCTGGTACCTAGAACACCAAAGCTTGTATTTGGAAGGTTCTTTTTGCAATAATGTATTCACCTGTAACAGGTTCGGGAGTTGCGAGTTTCCAGAATCGTACAGACAAGAGGAACGCGCCAAAGTCTGAGCAAAGTATTTAAATTTCAACCACTCCGGCAATTGTGATTCGCCACTGACCAGTAACTGCTCTGCTAATAAGTCCCAGGAGAATCCCAGATCACTTAGCATGACATCAATGATAAATAAATGTTAGAGTTCTCCCCATAAGATTACTGAGCCACCATATGTCCGAAATACGAGGCAGACTTTGGCTTAGCTTTAGAGGAAATTAGATAAATTTGGGATCGCTTGACGAAGAGCTCAATAAACATAAGTGCAGTGGAAGCAAAACGTAAGGTTCTGTTAGGCTGCTTCTCACCTCTGTTTGACTGGCAGACCTTGTTCTGAACTATGCATCATGAATGCAGCAGCCAAAATTATCCAATCGCTCCACCACGGCGGCTCCCCTCTGTGAATCCCTCCACTGGGTTCCTATCCAGTCCAGAATCAGATTCAAGATATTGTGTCTGACCTACAAATCCGTCCACACAACCTGTCCAACCTACATTTCCGATCTTACTCAGAGGTACACACCTAGCCGCTCACTCTGCTCTTCCAATGAACTTTGCCTAACCGCCCCCCAGTCCCATGCATGCCTCCAGGACTTCTCAAGAGCTGCTCCAACACTATGGAACTCCCTACCTCCTCCCATTAGGGCAGCCCCCTCCTTCAACATCTTCAAGAAGGCCCTCAAAACTCACCTTTTCACTCTGGCCTACTACCCCTCACAAGTGTTCTAAACCCGCAGCTGAACTCTGGTCCCCTACCTCTCGTGTCCTTACCTCTCCCTCTAGATTGTAAGCCTTTTGTCTCCTACCTGATCATGCACCTCCATTACTGTACACCCATCCTATGGATCTGAGTGAACCTAAATTGCCTAATCTCCATGCTCCATCCAGTGACTGACTAAGCATTACCATACTGTGCTGCCTGATCTGGTCTTTCTTGTATTCCTGTATTGTCATATTGCTGTAGTCATGTGCTCTTCATTTCGACCTAGTGAGCGTAATTAGGACTTTGCATGTTCTTTAAATCAAGACAAGAACAACAACACTCACTGTCTCTGTCTCTAAGTTTGAAGAAAATCTAAGTAGATATGAGCAAAAATCATCACTGGGAAGTACACAAGATGTTCGCCAAACTTTCGATGGGTCAGTGAGAATCTCACAAATCAGTTTCACAAAACTGGCACATTGGATTAGACAAAACAATCATGGGATAGGCGAAGGCCAACAAATACTTAACATAACTTATCTAAAATAAGAACGCACCACACAAGAATGTCGTAAAAGTCCTCGGCCCGTCATTTTATTGGGGGTTTAAACCAAATTAAATTAAACTAAGAATTCCTTTACTAAATTATTTTTTTTCCTTTTTTATTAATTTTTTTATTTTCTTTCATAACATTTTTATTTTCTTTATAGAAACTGAAACAGCCATGTTCGTTCACTCAAGAATACTGTAACACCAAATAACACTTGACGTCTTTCTCCATTATTGCCACCACCAACAGTCCAACTTCTTATGCCCGCCCATGTCAGTGGGAGGCACTGCCCCACCCACTAAGATATGGAAACGCAACAAAAGTAGGGAGGGAGGAAGGGCAAATCCCAAGCTCTGTCCTGAGGAGAATGCTGCCAGTACCACAGCCAACATTGTATTTATACAGCCACCTATTTATTTATTGTATTTATAAAGCGCCAACATATTACACAGCGCTGGACATTAGTTTAGGTTACAGACAAGATTTAGGGGTGACATACAGCAATATGACAATACAGGAATACAAGAAAACCAGATCACACAACACAGTATGAGTACAAGGTAATGCTTAGTCTCTAGATGGGAGCATGGAGATTAGGCAAGTTAGGTTCACTCAGATGCATAGCATGGGTGCACAGTAATGGAGGTGCCTGATCAGGTAGGAGACATAAGGAGGAGGACCCTGCCCAAAGGCTTACAATCTAGAGGGAGAGGTAAGGACACGAACGGTAGGGGACCAGAGTTCAGCTGTGGGTTTAGAGCAATT
This sequence comes from Hyperolius riggenbachi, assembly GCF_040937935.1. Classification (NCBI taxonomy): domain Eukaryota; kingdom Metazoa; phylum Chordata; class Amphibia; order Anura; family Hyperoliidae; genus Hyperolius; species Hyperolius riggenbachi. The sequence continues at coordinate 565,886,822 of NC_090647.1, forward strand.
ATGAGGGGTGGTAGGCCAGAGTGAAAAGGTGAGTTTTGAGGGCCTTCTTGAAGGTGTTGAAGGAGGGGGCTGCCCTAATGGGTGGAGGTATGAAGTTCCATAGTGTTGGAGCAGCTCTTGAGAAGTCCTGGAGGCGTGCATGGGACTGGGTGATGCGGGAGCGGAGGCGGTCAGGCAAAGTTCATTGGAGGAGCGGAGTGAGCGGCTAGGCGTGTACCTCTGAGTAAGATTGGTAGTGTAGGTTGGGCAGGTTTTGTGGACAGATTTGTAGGTCAGACACAGTATCTAGAATCTGCTTCTGGACTGGATAGGAAGCCAGTGGAGGGATTCACGGAGGGGAGCCGCTGTGGTGGAGCGATGGGAGGAGTGGATAATTCTGGCTGCCACCTAGCTCGATAGCCATTGGCTCATCCATTTACCTCAGGACACTCCTGACCAATCCAGGTTATCTGATAACAAAAATCCTGCGATTGGTCCTTAACCCCTCTTAGCATCCCATACGTTCAGGTAAGCTTCCAGAACATTCTTCCATCTACCCCAGCAACAGCTGAAAAAGGGAAAACAAGCCAGTATAGTGTTCAATAGCAGGTTACACTTATGTCCCTAGCAATCCCATGTATTCTGTAATCCTATATGAATTTCAGGCCTTTCACAAATTGAAGTGTACAGAGCTGCCATGAGGAGGATTATATTTTTCTATAAAAAATCAGTATCTTCAGCCCTCCTTCCCGGTTGGTTCTGTTCTGCCTCCACTAGGATGACCTCAGCAGAAACCCAACACGGCGGGCGAGACCTTATCGCCCCTTTTAAGCCATGACTTGTACCAATGCAGGAGACCCATAAAAAGATTAGTGGGTCAATTACCACTTCAGTGTTACTAATGTGACCTTCACCGCGAGCCAACCCAACCGTCCCGGCTTCTCTTTCACAGGATGATTTAATGTCGTGTTATCGAAGCCTGCCGGATTATCCGGGGAGGGGGGGGGACACATGAAAAAGCCATCATACTGAAGCCCCAGCAGAGAGGGGGTCCGATGTGCCGGGGCTCAGCCGGACCTCATGTTACAAGACAGATATTCCACCTGTGGAGAAGCCAAAGAAGCCATGAGAGCAAATGAGAAGATTGGGATATATACGAAACAGGAGATAACATGGGAGAAAACAGCTCAGGTCTGGTGATCTGCTCCTATGTGAGCCGTGCTGCAGAGTCACGGGGAAGCAGTGCCACGGGGGCTCCCACGAGATTCTCCACCTGTGAGAGAAAAAACGGGAATTAAAAACAGGAGCTAACATGTTGGAGGATAAAAGCCCAGGTCCCATGCTCTGCTCCTATGTGAGTCATACTGCAGGGTCAACAGGAAACAGCTCTTACAATAATGGCCCAAGTGCCCACCTGCGCAGGGCATAATGCGATTTATTTTAAAGAAAATCCTAAGTTAGAGGGAAATGGAGGCTGCCATATGTATTATCCTTTTAAACAATACCAGTTGCCTGGCAGTCCTGCTGATCTCTTTGCCTGCAGTAGTGTCTGAATCACACACCTGAAACAAGCATGCAGCTAATCCAGTCACACTTCAGTCAGAGCACCTGATCTGCTGTATGCTTGTTCAGGGGCTGTGGCTAAAAGTATTAGAGACACAGGATCATCAGGACAGCCAGGCAATCTGTATTGTTTAAAGGGAGATAAATAAGTCAGCCTCTATATCCCACTCACTTCAGGTGAGCTTTCAACAATCACAATTTATGTTTTTAGTCCCTCTTTACTCCGTTCAGAAACTTCGGAGTACAGTTTTAAAGCTGCTCTCTGGATAAAGTTATCTCCTTAGTCCTGTACAGCACTAGATACGCTAGACAGGAGGTGGAAGGTCAGGACAGGAGGCAGGACTTGAGGTGAGAGGTCAGGATGGGAGGCAGGAGGTTGGGACAGGAGGTGGGAGCTCAGGACAGGAGGCGGGAGGTCAGGACAGGAGACGGGAAGTCGGCACAGGAGGTGGGCAGTCAGGACGGGAGACAGGACTTGAGGTGAGAGGTCAGGATGGGAGGTGGGAGGTTGGTACAGGAGGTGGGAGCTCAGGACAGGAGACGGGAAGTCGGCACAGGAGGTGGGCGGTCAGGACAGGAGGCAGGACTTGAGGTGAGAGGTCAGGATGGGAGGCGGGAGGTTGGGACAGGAGGTGGGAGCTCAGGACAGGAGGCGGGAGGTCAGGACAGGAGACGGGAAGTCGGCACAGGAGGTGGGCGGTCAGGACGGGAGACAGGACATGAGGTGAGAGGTCAGGATGGGAGGCGGGAGGTTGGTACAGGAGGTGGGAGCTCAGGACAGGAGACGGGAAGTCGGCACAGGAGGTGGGCGGTCAGGACGGGAGACAGGACATGAGGTGAGAGGTCAGGATGGGAGGCGGGAGGTTGGGACAGGAAATGGGAACTCAGGACAGGAGGCGGGAGGTCAGGACAGGAGGCAAGAAGTCGGCACAGGAGGTGGGAGGTCAGGACGAGAGGCGGGAGGTTGGGACAGTAGGTGGGAGGTCATGACAGGAGGTCGGGACAGGAGGCGGGAAGTCGGGACAGGAGGTGGGAGGTCAGGATGGGAGGCGGGACAGGAGGTGAGAGGTCACAACAGAAGATGGGAGGTCGGGACAGGGGGTGGGAGGTCAGAGTAGGAGGCAGGAGGTCGGGACAGGAGGTCAGAATGGGAGGCAGGAGGTTGGGACAGAAGGCGGGAGGTGGGACAGGAAGTGGGAGGTCAGGACAGGAGATGGTAGGTCTGGACAGGAGGCTGGAGGTCGGGCCATTTCAGCGTGTACGGTTGTTCCCTGAGGTCTGCTCATCCACACCTCCAGTACCCAGACAGTGGGGGAGATAAAAATATGACTTAGGGTGGAAGCTGAAAGCCCCTTTAATAAGATTACCCTGGATATTTGCCCTTTCCTAGGGGAATGAGGACAGGGGTACAGTAGGATGCCTTTCCCACAGCTCCTCCTCGTCATTGGTTTAGTTGACTCCGACTCTTTGTGACCATATGTACGTCTGCACACCAGATGTGACTGTCAATCACGGCTTCTTTCAGCTGTTGCATAGGCATGTTCATAGCTTCATATATGCTGTCTTTCCATATTAGCCTCTGTCATCCTCTTCCTCTTCTACCTTCAATCTCTCCAAGCATTGAGAATTTCTCCAAAGAATCTGGTCTACTCATTATGTTACCAAAGTATTTGAGTTTTATTAGTAGTATCAGCCCTTCTAGTGAATACTCTGGCCTTATGTGACTGGTTGGATCTTCTGGCAGTCCAGGGATCTCTCCACGCCCACAATTCTAAGCATCTGTATTTCTACGCATGACCTCATTTATAGTCCAACTGTCACAGCCATATGTTACCACTGGGAGGACCATGGTGGCTCTAACGATCCTGATCTTTGCTGGTAAAGTGACATCTCTATCCTGCAGTATCTTACCCACTGCTGCAAGTAGTTAAAGGTACCAAGACTTTGAACAATAATTTACAAAAAGTAGAAAATTACTCTTGCCAAAATAAACCTGTTTAAACGAATGTCCTCTTCTGTGATTGAAGAATAATAATTGGCATCCTGTGGGGTTTCAGTAAGTCTACATAGAGGACCCCTGATTTCCATCTGCAGTATCTCGTCTTCACACATCGGGATGGAAGATTTGACATAAGCATTGCTGAATCTCAAGCCAAGGATCCCCATTGGTTCTTTGATCTGGACCTATGAGAATCTATTTTTTTCCTCGTTTTCTGATTGGCACAGGTCAACTGACCTATTGAAAACTCCAATGGGGCATTGAGAGGTGCTTGTGCTGGGGCCACCGATCAGTGATGAGGCGGTAATGCTGTAATCTGCAGTCATCAGGAGGTCTTACAGGAACCCCAGATGATTATCATGTTCGGGACAATCCTCTGACTTGGACCATGGTAGAGAATATTCATAAAAAGTTTTATGATGTTTTGTGTTTGTAATTAAAGAGCGACTGAAGCCTTAAAAAATGACTCTTTTTACTTGACATTTATTTTAAGCAATATGTGCAGAGCTAATACGCCACATTCCTGCGACAGAACAATGTAATTACCGTAAACCCCCTAAATCCTGGGGCAAAATTCTACGACTTTCCAGGTTGTGGATTTTGCTGCCCAGGGAAGTCTGCTCTGCCTCTACTTGCATCAATCTCCGCCTCTCCCCGCCCCTCTCAGGAAAAGACGACTGAGGGGCGGGGAGAGGCGGAGATCTGCGGAGAATGACGCGAGTAGAGGCAGAGCTACTGCACAAAGCTCTGCCTCTACCAGGAAGGAGCCCTGAATTTTGCCCCAGGGATTTGGGGAGGGGGGGGGGGGGGTCAATTACCTCGTTCCGCCGCGGGAATGCAGCATGTTAGATCTGCACGTATTGCTTAACATAAATGTCAAATAAAAATGGGATTTTTTTAAGGCTTCAGACTCTTTAACCAGTTCCTGATCCTTGGTATGCAAATATACCCCCCTGAAAACTTCACTTTTGGATCAGGGGCGTAAATATACACACTGCAGTTTTTTCATCGCTGCGTGCAATCGCACGCGCCCCATGCATGATGTCCCCATTACCACTCCACTGACCATGGATTGGTAAATGTGTTTCCAAAGCTGATCAGAGTGCCTGTGAATGAATGATCACCAGCAGCAGCGAGATGCAGGCGATCATTCATAAAATACAAGTAAAAACACACCTACACTTAATTCAGTACAGTACACAGGATAAAGTGTGGGGACATCTAGTGGACAAAAAAATTAATTCAAATTTAAAACATCTTTGAAAAACTACAACTCCTATAATTATTAACCCCTCCTACCCTCTGCCCCTCCCCCTATAGTTACCAAAATAAAACACTTGTTCAAAAAAAAGTGACAGCATTTAAAAAAACCCACAAACAGTTACATTAGGGACACAGATTTTGTAATATGTACAGTAGCAATAAAAGTATTGTGGATTTCTGCACAAATTGGTCATAAAATGTGATCTGATCTTCATCTAAGTCACAACAGTAGACAATCACAGTCTGCTTACACTAATACCACACAAATAATTACATGTTTCCATATTTTTGTTGAACACACCATGTAAACATTCACAGTGCAGGTGGAGGAGGTATGTGGGCCCTTGGATTTAATTACTGGTTGAACCTCCTTTGGCAGCAATAACTTCAACTAAACGTTTCCTGTAGCTGCAGATCAGACATGCGCAAGGGTCAGACTCAGGAGTAATTCCTGGTCATTCCTCTTTACAGAACTGTTTCAGTTCAGCAATATTTTGGGGATGTCTGGTTGAGGTCATGCCACAGCATCTCAATTGGGTTGAGATCAGGACTCTGACTGGGCCCCTCCAGAAGGCGTATTTTCTTTTGTTTAAGCCATTCTGTTGTTGATTTACTACTATGCTTTCGGTCATTGTCCTGCTGCAACACCCATCGTCTGCTGAGCTTCAGCTGGTGCACTGATGGCCATAAATTCTCCTAAAAAATGTCTTGATAAACTTGGGAATTCATTTATCCTTCAATGATAGCAATCCGTCCAGGCCCTGATGCAGCAAAGCAGACCCAAATCATGATGCCCCCACCACCATACTTCACAGTTGGGATGAGGTTTTGATGTTGGTGTGCTGTGCCACATTTTCTCCTAACATAGTGTGTGTTTCTTCTGAAAAACTCAACTTGGTTTCATCTGTCCACAGAATATGTTGCCAGAACTGCTGTGGAACAACTAAGTGCTCTTTTGCAAACTTTCAACGTGCAGCAATGTTGTTTTTGGACAGCAGTGGCTTCCTCTGTGGTATCCTTCCATGAACTCCATTCTTGTTTAGTGTTTTACGTATCGTAGATTCACTAACAGGGATGTTAGCATATCCCAGAGACTTCTGTAAGTCTTTAGCTGACACTCTAGGATTCTTCTTCACCTCACTGAGCATTCTGAGCTGTGCTCTTGCAGTCATCTTTACAGGACGGTCAATCCTAGGGAGAGTAGCAGCAGTGCTGAACTTTCTCCATTTATGGACAATTTGTCTTACCCTGGACTGATGAACAGCAAGGCTTTTGGAGATACTTTTATAACACTTTCCAGCTTCATGCAAGTCAACAATTCTTAATCGTAGGTCTTCTGAGAGCACTTTTGTGGAAGGCATCATTCACACCAGGCAATGCTTCATGGGAAAAGCAAACCCAAAACTGGTGTGTGTTTTTTATAGGGCAGGGCAGCTGTAACCACTAGCGTCGTGACGGGGGTGCGACCCGCACCAGGTGGGGTGATCCCAGCCGCCCTGGAGGGGGTGCGCTCTGCGCTGTAATGGAGGGGAGAGCCGCAGCCACGGGGAGGGTAGCCCGACCTCTCCCTCCCTTCCTCTCTCAGGGCTGCCCTCTGTGCTCCCCCCTCCCGACTGCAGAGAGCAATGCACAGGGAAGCCTGTACTAAACTACTCACCTCCCAGGTTCCAATCGCCGCTCACTAGTAGCCGCCAGTCTCCTCTCTGCATACGCTGATACACACGTTGCTTCCTGTTTAGCCGGAAGCAGCGTGTATATCAGCGTCTATGCAGAGATGATACTGGCGGCTACTAGTGAGCGACGATTGGAACCAGGGAGGTGAGTAGTTTAGTACAGGCTTCCCTGCGCATTGCTCTCTGCAGTCTGGAGGGGGGAGCACGGAGGGCAGCCCGGGGAGAGGAAGGGAGGGAGAGGTCGGGCTGCCCTTCCCGCGGCTCTCCCCTCCATAAGGGGGGGGAGCTACCTAATCTAACCTATACTGGGGGGGCAGTTACCTATCTAAGCTATAATGGGGGGCACCTACCTAATCTAACCTATACTGGGCAGCAGCTATCTATCTAACCTATACTGGGGGGGCACCTACCTAATTTAACCTATACTGGGGGGCACCTACCCAATCAAACCTATACTGGGGGGCAGCTACCTATCTAACCTATACTGGGGGGCAGCTACCTATCTAACCTACACTGGGGGCAGCTACCTATGTAATCTATACTGGGGCACCTACCTATCTAACCTGTATTGAGGGCACCTACCTACCTACCTAGCTAGCCGATACTGGTGGCAACTAAACTGGCTACCTATATTGGAGGCACCTACCTAACTAACCTATACTGGGGGCACCTACCTATCTAACCTAGGCTGGGGGCAACTATTCTGGCTACCTATATTAGCCCACTGCCTTACTGTTACAGTTACATTAAGTTACCCCCACCCATGTCATGTCATGTCCACACCCATTTTTTTTGCAGCTGCGCGCTTTGCTTTTTTTGGGGGGGGGGGGGGTAAATTAACTGCACCGGGTGTCAAACACCCTAGCTACGCCACTGGCTGTAACCGACACCTCCAATCTCATCTCATTGAATGGACTTCATCTGGCTGACACCTCTTCTCCAATTAGTTCTTGGAGAACGATGTCATTAGTCTAGGACAGGCTTTCTCAACCAGGGTTCCTTGAGTACTCTGCAGGGGTTCCTTGGCATTTCCCCCATCATGGGGGAAGGACATTATAATAGGGGGCACTATAAAAAGAAGCACTAAATTGGGGGTGAGAATAATAATGAGCACATTAATAAAGAGCACTAGAATAAGGAGACTGTATAAATAGTGGCAGTGTAATAGGGGGTAGGGAAATAAACAGCCACACCTACTTTTAAAGACCACGCCCCCTGCAAAATAAATGCAGGTAAATACTGTATTTACATGGCCGCCGTTCGTGGACCTGCAACGAGACCACCGTGGGATGGAGGAGGACGGGAGAAGCCTCAATCGGATCCAGAGGCTTCCTCCTCCCAAGGCAAGTACCCCCAGGGGCATTTTTTTTAAAATACAGATTCTCTTTAAGCAGACTGTGATTGTCTATTTTTGTGACTTAGATGAAGATCAGATCACATTTTATGACCAATTAGTGCAGAAATCCATATTGCATTCTACTGTATGTCACTACAGGGCCTCTTTACTGCATTCTGCTATATGTCACTACAGGGCCTCTTTACTGCATTCTGCTATATGTCACTACAGGGCCTCTTTACTGCATTCTGCTATATGTCACTACAGGGCCTCTTTACTGCATTCTGCTATATGTCACTACAGGGCCTCTTTACTGCATTCTGCTATATGTCACTACAGGGCCTCTTTACTGCATTCTGCTATATGTCACTACAGGGCTTCTTTACTGCATTCTGCTATATGTCACTACAGGACCTCTTTACTGCATTCTGCTATATGTCACTACAGGGCCTCTTTACTGCATTCTGCTATATGTCACTACAGGGCCTCTTTACTGCATTCTGCTATATGTCACTACAGGGCCTCTTTACTGTATTCTGCTATATGTCACTACAGGGCCTCTTTACCGCATTCTGCTATATGTCACTACAGGGCCTCTTTACTGCATTCTACTATATGTCACTACAGGGCCTCTTTACTGCATTCTGCTATATGTCACTACAGGGCCTCTTTACTGCATTCTGCTATATGTCACTACAGGGTCTCTTTACTGCATTCTGCTATATGTCACTACAGGGTCTCTTTACTGCATTCTGCTATATGTCACTACAGGGCCTCTTTACTGCATTCTGCTATATGTCACTACAGGGCCTCTTTACTGTATTCTGCTATATGTCACTACAGGGCCTCTTTACCGCATTCTGCTATATGTCACTACAGGGCCTCTTTACTGCATTCTACTATATGTCACTACAGGGCCTCTTTACTGCATTCTGCTATATGTCACTACAGGGCCTCTTTACTGCATTCTGCTATATGTCACTACAGGGTCTCTTTACTGCATTCTGCTATATATCACTACAGGGCCTCTTTACTGCATTCTGCTATATGTCACTACAGGGCCTCTTTACTGTATTCTGCTATATGTCACTACAGGGCCTCTTTACTGTATTCTGCTATATGTCACTACAGGGCCTCTTTACTGCATTCCACTATATGTCACTACAGGGCCTCTTTACTACATTCTGCTATATGTCACTACAGGGTCTCTTTACTGTATTCTGCTATATGCCACTACAGGGCCTCTTTACTGCATTCCACTATATGTCACTACAGAGCCTCTTTACTGCATTCTGCTATATGTCACTACAGGGCCTCTTTACTGCATTCTGCTATATGTCACTACAGGGTCTCTTTACTGCATTCTGCTATATATCACTACAGGGCCTCTTTACTGCATTCTGCTATATGTCACTACAGGGCCTCTTTACTGCATTCTGCTATATGTCACTACAGGGCCTCTTTACTGCATTCTGCTATATGTCACTACAGGGCCTCTTTACTGCATTCTGCTATATGTCACTACAGGGCCTCCTTACTGCATTCTGCTATATGTCACTACAGGGCCTCTTTACTGCATTCTGCTATATGTTTAAACACAAATAACACGCGCTAGATATTCCTCAAAGTTTATTTATTCTTAATGTTCTAAAAGCACACCGCTCCTCATATATGCCTTCATCAATACCTCATAAATCATTCATTCTCACATACCTCGCACACTTTGAAGGGCCCTTCTATAAAAAAGGGGTAAAAATCATACTATAAAATTAGGCAGTACAGAAGTCTCTTCAAATAGATGAAAAAATTGCTTATCTCACTAACAAAGTATCCTCTTAAGCCTTCTGGCAAAGATAATAGCAGTTTCCGTGTCACAGATTAGTTCTCCTGCAGCCGTTTATACCAGCAATATATGCTCCAATATATAGGCGACAATGCGTAAACAGTTCCTTGTCAGGATAATGATAGCAGGCTCTGCGCTTACCAGATTGTAGATGCCTTTAACAAACTGTACAAGACTCACGTATTTCTCCGTGTAAGCGTCCTCACAGAACACAAGTCTGAATAGTACTCCTCCACTTTCGTCACAAGCCGTGGTAACGACAGCGGCAACTCCAGATTTCCGCTCCACGCCAGCAGGCTAGTACAGGGCACGTCACTTCCGCCTGTAAAATCCAACAGGCTGCTCTCCGTACTTGCGCCCAGCTGGAACACACTGGGCTTTGCTATAAACGGTGACGTCACCTCAAGATCCCAGAACTTGACTTACGGGTAGCAGCTGCGCGCATAAACTGCTAGCCCAGTTCCAATCTTGTAATTGCGTTGCCCACAATAATACAATGGTAGCTCTTCACCTCTACGCGTTTCAGCCACTAAGCGGTGGCCTTCCTCAGGAAGGTTTTAAGCTTATGGAGCAGTCCGCCATCTTTCTTTGTTATATGTCCTCTATGGGTCCGCCCATCCTTACAACATTGAGGGCAAAGTTCATGCTCATCAGAATCTAATTTTCATAGCATCAGGAGATCCCCATACGTTTTTAAGTGCATTAGACTATATCTGGCAGTTTCCGGCGTCTCCTTGCTGTGTGTCTAAGTGTGCGAGGTATGTGAGAATGAATGATTTATGAGGTATTGATGAAGGCATATATGAGGAGCGGTGTGCTTTTAGAACATTAAGAATAAATAAACTTTGAGGAATATCTAGCGCGTGTTATTTGTGTTTAAATATATATACTTTTGATTGAGGGGTGGAGGGATTCCCCTTTGTAACACGCAGCTGAATTGTGGTTACCTCCTGCGCTTGGTTTGTCCCCCTATTATTCTGCTATATGTCACTACAGGGCCTCTCTATTGCATTCTACTATATGTCACTACAGGGCCTCTTTACTGTATTCTACTATATGCCACTACAGGGCCTCTTCGCTGTATTCTGCTATATGTCACTACAGGGCCTCTTTACTGCATTCCACTATATGTCACTACAGGGCCTGTTTACTGCATTCTGCTATATGTCACTACAGAGTCTCTTTACTGTATTCTGCTATATGTCACTACAGGGCCTCTTTACTGCATTCTGCTATAGGTCACTACAGGGCCTCTTTACTGCATTCTGCTATATGTCACTACAGGGCCTCTTTACTGCATTCTGCTATATGTCACTACAGGGTCTCTTTACTGCATTCTGCTATATGTCACTACAGGGCCTCTTTACTGTATTCTGCTATATGTCACTACAGGGCCTCTTTACTGCATTCTGCTCTATATCACTACAGGGCCTCTTTACTGCATTCTGCTATATGTCACTACAGGGCCTCTTTACTGCATTCTGCTATATGTCACTACAGGGCCTCTTTACCGCATTCTGCTATATGTCACTACAGGGTCTCTTTACTGCATTCTGCTATATGTCACTACAGGACCTCTTTACTGCATTCTGCTCTATGTCACTACAGGGCCTCTTTACTGCATTCTGCTATATGTCACTACAGGGCCTCTTTACTGCATTCTGCTATATGTCACTACAGGGCCTCTTTACTGCATTCTGTTATATGTCACTACAGGGCCTCTTTACTGCATTCTGCTATATGTCACTACAGGGCCTCTTTACTGTATTCTGCTATATGTCACTACAGGGCCTCTTTACTGCATTCTGCTATATGTCACTACAGGGCCTCTTTACTGCATTCTGCTATATGTCACTACAGAGCCTCTTTACTGCATTCTGCTATATGTCACTACAGGGCCTCTTTACTGCATTCTGTTATATGTCACTACAGGGCCTCTTTACTGCATTCTGCTATATGTCACTACAGGGCCTCTTTACTGTATTCTGCTATATGTCACTACAGGGCCTCTTTACTGCATTCTGCTATATGTCACTACAGGGCCTCTTTACTGCATTCTGCTATATGTCACTACAGAGCCTCTTTACTGCATTCTGCTATATGTCACTACAGGGCCTCTTTACTGCATTCTGCTATGTCACTACAGGGCCTCTTTACTGCATTCTGCTATATGTCACTACAGGGCCTCTTTACTGCATTCTGCTATATGTCACTATAGGGCCTCTTTACTGCATTCTGCTATATGTCACTACAGGGCCTCTTTACTGCATTCTGCTATATGTCACTACAGGGCCTCTTTACTGCATTCTGCTATATGTCACTACAGGGCCTCTTTACTGCATTCTGCTATATGTCACTACAGGGCCTCTTTACTGAATTCTGCTATATGTTACTACATGACCACTTTACTGCATTCTGCTATATGTCACTACAGGGCCTCTTTACTGAATTCTGCTATATGTTACTACAGGACCACTTTACTGCATTCTGCTATATGTCACTACAGGGCCTCTTTACTGCATTCTGCTATATGTCACTACAGGGCCTCTTTACTGCATTCTGCTATATGTCACTACAGGACCACTTTACTGCATTCTGCTATATGTCACTACAGGGCCTCTTTACTGCATTCTGCTATATGTCACTACAGGGCCTCTTTACTGCATTCTGCTATATGTCACTACAGGGCCTCTTTACTGCACTCTGCTATATGTCACTACAGGGCCTCTTTACTGCATTCTGCTATATGTCACTACAGGGCCTCCTTACTGCATTCTGCTATATGTCACTACAGGGCCTCTTTACTGCATTCTGCTATATGTCACTACAGGGCCTCTTTACTGCATTCTGCTATATGTCACTACAGGGCCTCCTTACTGCATTCTGCTATATGTCACTACAGGGCCTCTTTACTGCATTCTGCTATATGTCACTACAGGGCCTCTTTACTGCATTCTGCTACATGTCACTACAGGGCCTCTTTACTGCATTCTGCTCTATGTCACTACAGGGCCTCTTTACTGCATTCCACTATATGTCACTACAGGGCCTCTTTACTGCATTCTGCTATATGTCACTACAGGGCCTCTTTACTGCATTCTGCTATATGTCACTACAGGGCCTCCTTACTGCATTCTGCTATATGTCACTACAGGGCCTCCTTACTGCATTCTGCTCTATGTCACTACAGGGCCTCTTTACTGCATTCTGCTATATGTCACTACAGGGCCTCCTTACTGCATTCTGCTATATGTCACTACAGGGCCTCTTTACTGCATTATGCTATATGTCACTACAGGGCCTCTTTATTGTATTCTGCTATATGTCACTACAGGGCCTCTTTACTGCATTCTGCTATGTCACTACAGGGCCTCTTTACTGCATTCTGCTATATGTCACTACAGGGCCTCTTTACTGCATTCTGCTATGTCACTACAGGGCCTCTTTACTGCATTCTGCTATATGTCACTACAGGGTCTCTTTACTGCATTCTGCTATATGTCACTACAGGGCCTCTTTACTGTATTCTGCTATATGTCACTACAGGGCCTCTTTACTGCATTCTGCTCTATATCACTACAGGGCCTCTTTACTGCATTCTGCTATATGTCACTACAGGGCCTCTTTACTGCATTCTGCTATATGTCACTACAGGGCCTCTTTACCGCATTCTGCTATATGTCACTACAGGGTCTCTTTACTGCATTCTGCTATATGTCACTACAGGACCTCTTTACTGCATTCTGCTCTATGTCACTACAGGGCCTCTTTACTGCATTCTGCTATATGTCACTACAGGGCCTCTTTACTGCATTCTGCTATATGTCACTACAGGGCCTCTTTACTGCATTCTGTTATATGTCACTACAGGGCCTCTTTACTGCATTCTGCTATATGTCACTACAGGGCCTCTTTACTGTATTCTGCTATATGTCACTACAGGGCCTCTTTACTGCATTCTGCTATATGTCACTACAGGGCCTCTTTACTGCATTCTGCTATATGTCACTACAGAGCCTCTTTACTGCATTCTGCTATATGTCACTACAGGGCCTCTTTACTGCATTCTGCTATGTCACTACAGGGCCTCTTTACTGCATTCTGCTATATGTCACTACAGGGCCTCTTTACTGCATTCTGCTATATGTCACTACAGGGCATCTTTACTGCATTCTGCTATATGTCACTATAGGGCCTCTTTACTGCATTCTGCTATATGTCACTACAGGGCCTCTTTACTGCATTCTGCTATATGTCACTACAGGGCCTCTTTACTGCATTCTGCTATATGTCACTACAGGGCCTCTTTACTGCATTCTGCTATATGTCACTACAGGGCCTCTTTACTGAATTCTGCTATATGTTACTACAGGACCACTTTACTGCATTCTGCTATATGTCACTACAGGGCCTCTTTACTGAATTCTGCTATATGTTACTACAGGACCACTTTACTGCATTCTGCTATATGTCACTACAGGGCCTCTTTACTGCATTCTGCTATATGTCACTACAGGGCCTCTTTACTGCATTCTGCTATATGTCACTACAGGACCACTTTACTGCATTCTGCTATATGTCACTACAGGGCCTCTTTACTGCATTCTGCTATATGTCACTACAGGGCCTCTTTACTGCATTCTGCTATATGTCACTACAGGGCCTCTTTACTGCACTCTGCTATATGTCACTACAGGGCCTCTTTACTGCATTCTGCTATATGTCACTACAGGGCCTCCTTACTGCATTCTGCTATATGTCACTACAGGGCCTCTTTACTGCATTCTGCTATATGTCACTACAGGGCCTCTTTACTGCATTCTGCTATATGTCACTACAGGGCCTCCTTACTGCATTCTGCTATATGTCACTACAGGGCCTCTTTACTGCATTCTGCTATATGTCACTACAGGGCCTCTTTACTGCATTCTGCTACATGTCACTACAGGGCCTCTTTACTGCATTCTGCTCTATGTCACTACAGGGCCTCTTTACTGCATTCCACTATATGTCACTACAGGGCCTCTTTACTGCATTCTGCTATATGTCACTACAGGGCCTCTTTACTGCATTCTGCTATATGTCACTACAGGGCCTCCTTACTGCATTCTGCTATATGTCACTACAGGGCCTCCTTACTGCATTCTGCTCTATGTCACTACAGGGCCTCTTTACTGCATTCTGCTATATGTCACTACAGGGCCTCCTTACTGCATTCTGCTATATGTCACTACAGGGCCTCTTTACTGCATTATGCTATATGTCACTACAGGGCCTCTTTATTGTATTCTGCTATATGTCACTACAGGGCCTCTTTACTGCATTCTGCTATGTCACTACAGGGCCTCTTTACTGCATTCTGCTATATGTCACTACAGGGCCTCTTTACTGCATTCTGCTATGTCACTACAGGGCCTCTTTACTGCATTCTGCTATATGTCACTACAGGGCCTCCTTACTGCATTCTGCTATATGTCACTACAGGGCCTCTTTACTGCATTCTGCTATATGTCACTACAGGGCCTCTTTACTGCATTCTGCTATATGTCACTACAGGGCCTCTTTACTGCATTCTGCTATATGTCACTACAGGGCCTCTTTACTGCATTCTGCTATATGTCACTACAGGGCCTCTTTATGGCATTATGCTATATGTCACTACAGGGCCTCTTTACTGCATTCTGCTATATGTCACTACAGGGCCTCTTTACTGCATTCTGCTATATGTCACTACAGGGCCTCTTTACTGCATTCTGCTATATGTCACTACAGGGCCTCTTTACTGTATTCTGCTATATGTCACTACAGGGCCTCTTTACTGCATTCTGCTATATGTCACTACAGGGCCTCTTTACTGCATTCTGCTATATGTCACTACAGGGCCTCTTTACTGCATTCTGCTATATGTCACTACAGGGCCTCTTTATGGCATTATGCTATATGTCACTACAGGGCCTCTTTACTGCATTCTACTATATGTCACTACAGGGCCTCTTTACTGCATTCTGCTATATGTCACTACAGGGCCTCTTTACTGTATTCTGCTATATGTCACTACAGGGCCTCTTTACTGCATTCTGTTATATGTCACTACAGGGCCTCTTTACTGCATTCTGCTATATGTCACTACAGGGCCTCTTTACTGCATTCTGCTATATGTCACTACAGGGCCTCTTTACTGCATTCTGCTATATGTCACTACAGGGCCTCTTTATGGCATTATGCTATATGTCACTACAGGGCCTCTTTACTGCATTCTGCTATATGTCACTACAGGGCCTCTTTACTGCATTCTGCTATATGTCACTACAGGGCCTCTTTACTGTATTCTGCTATATGTCACTACAGGGCCTCTTTACTGCATTCTGCTATATGTCACTACAGGGCCTCTTTACTGTATTCTGCTATATGTCACTACAGGGCCTCTTTACTGCATTCTGTTATATGTCACTACAGGGCCTCTTTACTGCATTCTGCTATATGTCACTACAGGGCCTCTTTACTGCATTCTGCTATATGTCACTACAGGGCCTCTTTACTGCATTCTGCTATATGTCACTACAGGGCCTCTTTATGGCATTATGCTATATGTCACTACAGGGCCTCTTTACTGCATTCTGCTATATGTCACTACAGGGTCTCTTTACTGCATTCTGCTATATGCCACTACAGGGCCTCTTTACTGCATTCTGCTATATGTCACTACAGGGCCTCTTTAACAAAAGGTCCACATAAGTATACTCTGGACACACAGAAATGGCCGCTCTTCTTATCTGTTTCTCATTTGGCCAGATAATACGCTCGGATCTTTCACAATCTTGGAAGACTGGTTGATATTTATGTAATTTTTTTTAAACGAATGGCAAACACACACATCAGAGATTTCCCGAGCTCCCCGCCCTCTCCAGCGGGCAGGAGACGTCACCGAACGTGATGGAAGCGCCCGCAGGGTCCAGGGACAGCGACGGGACGTGGAGGGAAAGTGACAGGAATGAGGTGTTTATGTTGTTCTCAGACGACTCTCCTGGCCGGGCTCCAGCAGAGGAGAGAAGTGGGACAGATCGCAGTGAATTCTCGCCACCTCGCGCTGTTAATGTCCCGTGTGTGCTTTGGCAGCCATTGCAGAGGATGTGCAGACAGCAGCGGCCAGCTGGGACGGTGCACGGCGGGGAGTGGATGGGACGAGCGAGGGAGACGTGAGCACATGGAGGAACGGAGCTTTCATACCGAGAGCTACCTGAAAGGACGAGCTTATTTCTGGCTTACGCCCATTATACAGATTATATACTGGTATAGGTTAGCCAGGTACAGGTTCCCCCAGTATAGGTAGCCAGGTACAGGTGCCCCCAGTATAGGTAGCCAGGTATAGGCGCCCCCAGTATAGGTAGCCAGGTACAGGTTCCCCCAGTATAGGTAGCCAGGTATAGGCGTCCCCAGTATAGGTAGCCAGGTATAGGCGCCCCCAGTATAGGTAGCCAGGTACAGGTTCCCCCAGTATAGGTAGCCAGGTATAGGCGCCCCCAGTATAGGTAGCCAGGTATAGGTTCCCCCAGTATAGGTAGCCAGGTATAGGTGCCCCCAGTATAGGTTAGCCAGGTACAGGTGCCCCCAGTATAGGCAGCCTGGTATAGGTGCCCCCAGTATAGGTAGCCAGGTATAGGTGCCCCCAGTATAGGTAGTCAGGTATAGATGCCCCCAGTATAGGTTAGCCAGGTACAGGTGCCCCCAGTATAGGCAGCCTGGTATAGGTGCCCTCAGTATAGGTAGCCAGGTATAGGCGCCCCCAGTATAGGTAGCCAGGTACAGGTTCCCCCAGTATAGGTAGCCAGGTACAGGTGCCCTCAGTATAGGTAGCCAGGTACAGGTTCCCCCAGTATAGGTAGCCAGGTACAGGTGCCCCCAGTATAGGTAGCCAGGTATAGGTGCCCTCAGTATAGGTAGCCATGTATAGGTGCCCTCAGTATAGGTAGCCAGGTATAGGTGCCCTCAGTATAGGTAGCCATGTATAGGTGCCCTCAGTATAGGTAGCCAGGTATAGGTGCCCACAGTATAGGTAGCCAGGTACAAGTGCTCCCAGTATAGGTAGCCAGGTATAGGTGCCCTTAGTATAGGTAGCCAGGTATAGGTGCCCTCAGTATAGGTAGCCAGGTACAGGTGCCCCCAGTATAGGTAGCCAGGTATAGGTGACCCCAGTATAGGTAGCCATGTATAGGTGCCCTCAGTATAGGTAGCCAGGTATAGGTGCCCTCATTATAGGTAGCCAGGTATAGGTGCCCCAGTATAGGTAGCCCGTTATAGGTGCCCTCATTATAGGTAACCAGGTATAGGTGCCCCAGTATAGGTCAGCTAGGTATAGTTGCCCCTGGTATAGGTTAGCCAGGTAGAGGTGCCCCCGATATATAGGTAGCCAGGTACAGTTGCCCCCAGTAAAGGTTAGCTATGTAGGTTCCCCCAGTATAGGTTAGCCAGGTATAGTTGATCCGGTATAGGTTAGCCAGGTATAGTTGATCCGGTATAGGTTAGCCAGGTATAGTTGCCCCCAGTAAAGGTTAGCTATGTAGGTTTCCACAGGATAGGTTAGCCAGGTATAGTTGCCCCTGGTATAGGTTAGCCAGGTATAGGTGCCCCTTATAGGGTTGTGTGTTGTGGATACAGTATCAGGGGGAGAGTTGCAGGAGCAGGTAGGGCATAGGGCTGTGTATTGTAGATGCAGTATCAGGGTGGGAGTTGCAGGGTGTAGGTAGGCTGACAGGTCAGCACTCCCCAATCCCGCACCTGTTTTCGTCCAATTCTCGCTCTAGTTCTGATAAATCCCCCAGGAGCCCCTCCGCTCTCTGTCACTGGAAAAATAACCATTACGGGAATGTAACGCGTCCCCAAATGGCGAAGTCTGTTGCGGCTGTTTTGCTGAATCTCTGCCTCCTATAAATATATTATCTATAGAGGGAGGCGATCCGATGTTACATTAAATATATCATGCAGAGTTCACCTCTATATATAGTCATAATATAAGGCGATGTGAGCGTCGGGTGGTATGCGGCTGGGTGGGGGGGGCGAGTCACTCTGGGACACTCTCGCTGCAGCGGGGGATTCTGGGTAAGGAATATTGTACATGATGATCCCAGCCATTGTGTGGCGGATCGGGTTTCCTGTGGCCTCGCTGCCCAGATGATGGAATCTTTCATCGGACGCCGGTGCCAGCAGAGCGGCGGGGAGAGAGGAGGGCTCGTCCGTCTGCCATGCCTGAGCGTCCCTCTTTATTCTACAGCCCCCCCCAATGAGGAGGGAAAATTAATCCCGGAATTATCTATACTGAATTCTAGGAAGAGACAAAACCCCCGGCGAGATGTCACAAAGTGCGATAATACTCCGGCCTGAGCTGTATAATTACACAGCACCCTAATGGACGTGGGGGGGAGAAAGGGGGGCACCCGGACAGCGGGGTTCCTGGGTCCCTGACGCATTCATGAACAAGGGAAACGAGGCAAAATGGGTGCCCGTTTTGTTAATAAAATTATTGTTAATATTGACCGATATTCTACGTTTTTAAAGTGTAAATTATCATAATAAAATATTGGTATATATGAACGATATTTTACTACAACTTAACCTAACCCTACTCTCATACAGAACCCCCCTTCCTGACGCCTAACCCTAAACCCCCCACTTTCTGACGCCTAACCCAACCCCCCCCCTCCTGACGCCCAACCCAACCCCCCCTTCCTGACGCCTAACCCAACCCCCCCCCCTTCCTGACGCCTAACCCTAAACACCTCTTTCCTGACCCCTAAGCCTAAAAAGCTCTTTCCTGATGCCTATAACCCTAAAACCCCCCTTCCTAACCTTGTAATATTCAAAACGATAAATTTCAAAACAATAATTTTCAAAAATGAATAATTTATAACAAAACATCAAAAGTGTAAAAAAAAACTACACAGTTTTAATTTTCAAAACGATAAAAAAAAATTGAAAAACTAGAATGTTGTGATTTTGATACTGATAATTATCATGTCAAATTCCTGCTTTGGGCGCCTAATAGCCGATATAGCGCCTGCGGAGCGCACAAATCGTCCTTTAACCACCTGAGCGGTCTGGACGAGCTGAGCTCGTCCAACACCGCCGGAGGTCGCCGCTCAGGCCCTGCTGGGCCGATTTTAATCAAATAAAAAGCAGCACACGCAGCCGGCACTTTGCCAGCCGCGTGTGCTGCCTGATCGCCGCCGCTCTGCGGCGATTCGCCGCGAGCAGCGGCGAAAGCGGGTCCCCCCAGCCGCCTGAGCCCAGCGTAGCCGGAACAAAAAGTTCCGGCCAGCGCTAAGGGCTGGATCGGAGGCGGCTGACGTCAGGACGTCGGCTGACGTCGATGACGTCACTCCGCTCGTCGCTATGGCGACGATATAAGCAAAACAAGGAAGGCCGCTCATTGCGGCCTTCCTTGTTTATTCTGGGCGCCGGAGGCGATCGGAAGATCGCCTCCGGAGCGCCCTCTAGTGGGCTTTCATGCAGCCAACTTTCAGTTGGCTGCATGAAATAGTTTTTTTTTTATTTAAAAAAAACCCTCCCGCAGCCACCCTGGCGATATAATCAGAACGCCAGGGTGGTTAATTGCTGGATGCCCAAATGTCCTGCTTCCTCCCTGACACCCAGAACCAATGTGCCCCCAAATCCCCCCAGCTCCGCAGAATGGACTGAGATGCATGCAAGGGGGTAGCAACAGTTATAGCCGCTGCTATGGGGCCCAGGTGGTACTTGAGGTATTCACTATTAGCTTTCATGTGTTCCCTCACGCGGTTTCATGTGGACAAGGTTAGGTGTGGGGGCGAATAGTCGAGACGGTTAGGGTTAAGCGTCACGTGGGCTACTTGTGCAGGGGAACTGTTAGAGTTAGGCATCAGGCAGGGTGTTTTCTGTCTGGGGGGGGGGGAGGGGTGTTAGGTGGGGTATTCCTGCGGGGGGAGACTGTTAGGGTAAGACGGCAGGATGTAGGCTGTTTGTGCGGGGGGCGGTTGGTTGTTGGCTGGGGTTAGGCGTCAGGTAGGCTGTCGGTGCGGGGAGGCAATTAGGATTGGGTGTCAGGTAGGGCGTTTTCTGTCTGGGAGGGGGGGGAGGGGTGTTAGGTAGGCTATACCTGTGGGGGGGAAACTGTTAGGGTTAGGCACCAGGATGTAGGCTGTTTGTTCGGTGGGGGGGGGGGGGGGGGTTGTTGGTTAGGGTTAAGCGTCAGGTAGGCTGTTGGTGCAGGGAGGCATTTAGGAATAGGTGACAGGTAGGGTGTTTTTTTTTGGGGGGGGGGCGGTTACAGTTAGGCATCAGGTAGGCTGTGTGTGTTTCGGGGGGGGGGGGGGGGGCGGTTACAGTTAGGCATCAGGTAGGCTGTGTGTGTGTGGGGGGGAGGGGTGTTGGGGTTAGGAGTAAGGTAGGGCGTTTGTGTGGGTGGAAGGGACTGTTAGGGTAAGGCATCAGGGGGAGGGTTCTGTGTGTGCAGAGCCGGGACAAGGTCCTCCAGCACCCAAGGCTGAGACACCAAAGTGCGCCCCTCCATCCCTCCCATCTCAGCTGTCCCACACTGATTGCAATTAGACTAAGAGGGCCACAGGGCCCACAACCTCCCCAACACCTTAATATCTAGTTATCTGGCTTGCAGTCACTGCTATGTATCCCCTTTTCTTATTTCTCTCTGCTTCAAACACAATTAGGAATGACAGCTGAATGAATTGTGCACCCCCTCCTACACTGCGCCCTGAGGCTGGAGCCTCTCCAGCCTATGCCTCGGCCCGGCCCTGTGTGTGTGAGTATGGTTAGGTTTAGCTGTACAGTAGTAAGATATCAGTATTTACTACCTGTATTTTACAATCTCTCTCTACGCTTAAACGTACTGATATTCTAACATCGGCATTCCTGTGCGCCCTTTTATTCCATCCGCGGTTCTCACGGTTTTCTCGGCAGGCTGGGTTGGGTCTGGCGCTGGGCGATGGATACACAACAGGCCATATTTCAGGCTGGGACCCGGGTGATGACACAGGACAATTTAGTGCCTAAGTTTGCTCTTAAGCAGGACATAGTGTTGTAATTACACGCTCTGCCGCCGCGTCTGAGGCCACCGATAAGGCTTTTTATAGGGCCCCCCCTCCCCCCAGGGGGCGACAGCTGAGGCCTTTGTAGATTACAACATGTAACCCAACACGGCTATCATTTTACAATAAAGCAAATCCCTTTCTGTGAAAAAAGTGACATAAGTGGCCTCAATGGCTCTAACTGCCGGACCCACGGCTAGAAAGCTGAATTGTCAGCTCCTGTGGGTGGCCACACCCCCTCTTTAGCGTGTCACAGCGGAGTAGGTCTGAATTTGGTCGAAGGAAGATCATTTCCCAAGATGCCGTGCTCTCATCTCAACGAAAGGAAGAAACATAATAAACTTTCCCAAAAAATAAGCACTTCAGACAGAACTCCTCCCCCCAAACCCAACATAAAATTTAAGATAAAAATATAGATAAAGCAAGTCAGGATGATACCAATTATACACAGTACAACACTTTACTGCTACATAGATAGATAGATAGATAGATAGATAGATAGATAGATAGATAGATAGATAGATAGATAGATAGATAGATAGATAGATGGATAGACAGACAGACAGACAGACAGACAGAGAGAGAGAGAGAGAGAGAGAGAGAGAGAGAGAGAGAGAGAGAGAGAGAGAGAGAGAGATAGATAGATAGATAGATAGATAGATAGATAGAGCATTATGCAAAAGAAATCAGTGCCTGTGACAGAATCCTGTGCATGGAACCGGCTGTAATGCCTTTACTGTATATGGCCAAATGTTGTAATACATGTATAGTTATTGTGCCAATAAAATATTTTTCCTAAAAAAATAATGCAATGACTTGTTTATGGTTTAGTTGCATCCTGTGTTTAAAATTGTGCAACTCAAGTCTTAAAAGTTAAAAAGGTATGAATCATAAATATAATTGGCACTCCCTCTGCTCAATTTCCTGACCACTAACTAGATATTAAGTTACTAGACCAAAGGCCCGTTCAAAAACGGGTGCTAGGCCTCTCCCATCCCAACTCCTCTCCCCTCTTGCCCGTTGCCACCACTGGTCAGTGCGCATGCGCGCTCAGGGCCGCTACGTGAAAGCGCCACCCGCCTGCCCGCCCCCTGACCCCGGTCTCTTGCTCTCCCGAGTCCGCCCGGGTGCCTCGAATGCGCAGTACGCGGAACGCACGGACACAGGGACAGGGGACACAGAGATTTTATAGTATAGGATAACAATTGCCAGAAAATTGTGACAAAGCTAAAAAGAAAATTCAAGTAAAATCCTAAAATCAAGGAGAGTGATCTGTGTAAGAGAACAAAAGGAGGAAGGGGGTGGTAAGGTGAACGTTTACCTAATTTTAGGAAAAAACACAGAGGCAACAGGAGCGCAATAGCCCAATATGTCACTATTACTGGAACAGATAGCTGAGATGATGCATACACACAAAGGTGGGTACCAGCAAGGGGCAACCAACCACATGAGGCAAGTGGGGAACATCAACCCGTCTCCACTCGGGCAATCCAGTGTCAGCCGGATGAGGATTGGTCGCACTCTTAAAAAGGACGTGGATTAGTTCTGCAGGAGGCAATGCCGCTGTAGCCTAAAAAAACTAACTCCTCTCCTCTCCTGGGGACAGGGGCAGGTAAACTAGCACAGCAGGGGTGAAGTGTCGCCCAGGATGGTTAGTTAAAAGCAAAATAACGAGAAAGAAAAGAGGTGGCTAACCTTTCCAATGATACTAACGAGGACGAGTAATTTTATTTGCACAGGTAATGCGTTACGTGGGTACACGCCCACTGTCTCCGGCCAATAACAATGCCACCATATCAAAGCCAGGAGGCACTTTGGGGTGTCTGTTGGGAGCCCCCGGGACAATTTTGCTCAGGGGGCAAATTGGTACTCGAACCGGCCCTGCGAGTCCGCCAACTTCTGACACGTAGCCCCACCCCTTGCCCAAAAGGTCATGGGTGTGTCTCTATCTCCAAACACATGACCTTGTGTGCAAGGGGGCGGGGCTCTGTGCTGGAAGCCGGCCGGCACAGACCGCGGGAGACTTGGCAGGAAGCTAAAACTTTATTTAAAACAAGAAAATCACCTACAAAATCCCTGTAAAACTGCTCCTGTGAGTTCACCTGCATCCGCTGGATCGTCGGCGATCCCAAAGCGCAGCTGAATCCGCTCTAGAATCAGAGTTTGGCCATTTCAAGCGCTCATCCCCAAGGATTCTCATTCTGATCCAGCGTTTGGAGCAGGTCGTGAAAATTACGAATTCCTGCAGCGTTCCCGACCGGCCGGCAGCCATATTAATCTAGAATAAGGCTTGAGCGGTCTCCAGCCCCCCCGACGTGTAATAAACTTATGTGTGCAATCGCTGTAATTTACGCCTGTAAAGCGACTGTAAATGTAACGCCATCACATGTGTGAAATCACGCGGCTTCAGGTGGCGTTTTATCACATTGTAAAATAGAACCATAATTCCTACTGTAGCCGGAGAGCGCGCTGGGCGTCTGGCCCGACTTCCTGATGACATCACAGGGGAAACGGGAAAAATGACAGCATAAGAATGAGCATTGTGCTGTGCGGATGCGAGCAGAGCCCCCCGACCATCTGCAACACCTTCCCTGCGATATATAAAACACGCCTCGCGCTGACAAACGCCGGGTTACGCTCCCCAGACTCGAAGGATCAGTTCTGTGTCACTGTATTTAAAACAATATTTCATCCGGCCTGAAGATTGGCTGTAAGATTGCTCCGGAGATGCACAATTATATTTGTAATTTAACTGCCAGGCTTGTCTGGCTACCTGCTATAGGTCAGATTGTATGCTTATATGACTGACCTATAACCCAGCCCTAACACCTGCGTACACTCCTGCCTAATTGAACCGCACCGCAAGTGTGCTGGCTGACCCAGCTGTCACTTCTCCCTTACTTCCCTTGCCCATCATAGGTAGCTACAGGTGCCCCTTAGTATTAGGAAGCCAGATGTACCCTCAGTATTAAGTAGCTAGTGGTGTCCCCAAGTATTAAAATGGCAACAACAATTTCTAGCGAAAAATAATTCGAGCAATCAGATAATTCTGATCGGAAGAAAAATCATTCACTACACCCACCAACGAACCAATCTTTGCTTCCTATCTATTACAACCAACAAGAAAGTCCAAATTTTGGTTTGATAAAATTCCAATTGGACGACTATTTTTATAATCGTTCGTAATCGATTGTGCCCATCAACTGAGATTATTTACAACCAATCCGATCAGAGTTTCTGATCGCTCAAAACATTTTTCACTAAAAATTGGACCGTTAGTGGTCACCTTTAGGTAGCTAGAGGTGTCCCTGACTGAGGGGAGATCTCGCCAGTGGAATGCAGAGAGCAAGGTAAGTTACCTCTCATTTACACTCTCATCCGGACTCTGCATAGGGAGGAGGGAGGGAGGAGTTTAGTGAGGGGACTGAGCCGCCTTTCCATTATCAGGCGCCTGTAGGCACGTACCTACCCTGCCTTATGGTAAATCCGGCCCCGTTTATAACATTTCAATTTAAAACTCATTTTTTACAAGTAGCTTGGAGTTGGCCAAATCAAAACCATTGGCCCAATTCCAGACTGTTTAAGATTACCATACCATTAGCACCAACTCAAAATTGCGTAGATTTGAAATGGCTACGGCCAGATTTCGGCGCAGGATGAAGGCAAAAGACTGCAGGCAGCAGAATTACCTCTTATTTTCCCTAATTTCAGCTCCGACTATCGCCGGCACCCAAATCCGTCACTGATCGCTGCTGTAGGCGTTATTCTCATTATGGCCAATAAGCGCTGCATCGAAATTAGCTGATTCGCTCAAAATTATCAATAAACATAAAAATAACAACAACTCATCTGTTATTACACTCCAGAGAAGCGCCCGGGGACTAAGCTGAAATGACAATGACAGCAGGCTGACTCACACAGGAGGAACCCCTCCCCTCCTATCAGGGAAGACAGTTACATTGGCTATTTCCTGTGGATTTATTGAAGCTAGTGGGAGGCGCAGTGAGACAGAAGTGTAACATTCACCTGGAGTGATCAGCCGGGATTCCCGGGAGCTGATTGGCTGCTCTGTGCAGCTGCTCTTTCCATCACGGCTTATAATATAATAACAATGGCTTATAATAAAGACAAGCGAGTGTCGGGTTCAGCTTCTTATGGCATGTAGCCCTCTCTTATCACCTGTCCTGTGGCGTGGAGAGGGGAGGGGGTCACACTCAGCCTTCTGCTAAACAGCACCACATGTGGCCAGGCCAGGTAATGGCCTCCACCAGGGCACAGTACACCTATTGTTTCCCGCTTGTCAATAAACAGGGGTCCCACTGACCCCCCCCCCCCCCCCGGATCCCACCTCAGCAAAGGTCAGAGGTCATTCAATTAAGATAGGTGCAGCGAATGTGTCTAATAATCCTGGGGAAGCGAATCGCCCGCGCTCAGACCAACGCCTCGCCGGCCGTAACTATGATAGATCGCCGCTGCATGATGTGTGCGAGGGGGGGAAGGGGAGGGATCCCGCCGGGCGATACACCTGCTGGGCCTCAGAGAAGCAGGAACAGCTGGACGGCGCGATTTACTGGCTCGCTACTTCGCCTAACAGCGCTGATCAGGCGACAGCTCGTAAAGAGAGAGGCCTTTATGATCCCCCCTCCCCCGACCTCCGAGACCCCCGGCCGCAGTCTACGCTCCCCGCAGTCAGGCGGGAGTCCCAGGTGGGACGCAGGTAGCCGGTCGCGGACTTAACACTTTGTATCGCAGCCGGTCCTGGATACTGCGAGGTGAACGAGAGATTAGAAAACATTTGTAAGTGCGACATCTCACACGCCAAGCCCCTCTGTACAGTGTGTCCTACTCTAATCACTGGGAGTACCAACACTGGCCATATATAGCAATGTGGAGGCCACACACCACACCAAGCCTCCTATGTACAGTGTGTCCTACTCTAATCACTGGGAGTGCCAACACTGGCCATATATAGCAATGTGGAGGCCACACACCACACCCAGCCCCTCTGTACAGTGTGTCCTACTCTACTCACTGGGAGTACCAACACTGGCCATGTATAGCAATGTGGAGGCCACACACCACACCACGCCTCCTCTGTACAGTGTGTCCTACTCTAATCACTGGGAGTGCCAGCACTGGCCATATATAGCAATGTGGAGGCCACACCCCACACTCAGCCTCCTCTGTACTCTAATCACTGGGAGTACCAATACTGGCCATATATAGCAATGTGGAGGCCACAACCCACACCACACCCCACACCACGCTTCCTCTGTACAGTGTGTCCTACTCTACTCACTGGGAGTACCAACACTGGCCATATATAGCAATGTGGAGGCCACACTCAGCCTCCCCTGTACAGTGTGTCCTACTCTAATCACTGGGAGTACCACCACTGGCCATATATTGCAATGTGGAGGCCACACCCACACCCAGCCTCCTCTGTACAGTGTGTCCTACTCTAATCACTGGGAGTACCAATACTGCCCATATATAGCAATGTGGAGGCCCCACCCACACCCAGCCTCCTCTGTACAGTGTGTCCTACTCTAATCACTGGGAGTACCAACACTGGCCATATATTGCAATGTGGATGCCACACCCCACACCACGCCCCTCTGTACAGTGTGTCCTACTCTAATCACTGGGAGTACCAACACCGGCCATATATAGCAACGGGGAGGCCACACCCCACACCAAGCCTCCTCTGTACAGTGTGTCCTACTCTAATCACTGGGAGTACAAACACCGGCCATATATAGCAATGTGGAGGCCACACCCCACAACCAGCCTCCTCTGTACAGTGTGTCCTACTCTAATCACTGAGAGTACCAACACTGGCCATATATAGCAATGTGGAGGCCACACCCCACACCAAGCCCCTATGTACAGTGTGTCCTACTCTAATCACTGGGAGTACAAACACTGGCCATATATAGCAATGTGCAGGCCACACCCCACACCAAGCCTCCTCTGTACAGTGTGTCCTACTCTAATCACTGGGAGTACCAATACTGGCCATATATTGCAATGTGGAGGCCACACCCCACACCATGCCTCCTCTGTACAGTGTGCCCTACTCTAATCACTGGGAGTACCAACACTGGCCATATATTGCAATGTGGAGGCCACACCCCACACCATGCCTCCTCTGTACAGTGTGTCCTACTCTAATCACTGGGAGTACCAACACTGGCCATATATAGCAATGTGGAGATCACACCCCACACCACGCCCCTCTGTACAGTGTGTCCTACTCTAATCACTGCTAGTACCAACAACGGCCATATATAGCAACGGGGAGGCCACACCCCACACCAAGCCTCCTCTGTACAGTGTGTCCTACTCTAATCACTGCAGTACCAACACTGGCCATATATAGCAATGTGGAGGCCACACCCCACACCACGCCTCCTCTGTACAGTGTGTCCTACTCTAATCACTGCAGTACCAACACTGGCCATATATAGCAATGTGCAGGCCACACCCTACACCAAGCCTCATCTGTACAGTGTGTCCTACTCTAATCACTGGGAGTACCAACACTGGCCATATATAGCAATGTGGAGGCCACACTCAGCCTCCTCTGTACAGTGTGTCCTACTCTAATCACTGGGAGTACCAACACCGGCCATATATAGCAACGGGGAGGCCACACCCACACCCAGCCTCCTCTGTACAGTGTGTCCTACTCTACTCACTGGGAGTACCAACAACGGCCATATATAGCAACGAGGAGGCCACATTCATCCTCCTCTGTACAGTGTGTCCTACTCTAATCACTGGGAGTACCAACACTGGCCATATATAGCAACGGGGAGGCCACACCCCACACCAAGCCTCCTCTGTACAGTGTGTCCTACTCTAATCACTGGGAGTACAAACACCGGCCATATATAGCAATGTGGAGGCCACACCCCACACCCAGCCTCCTCTGTACAGTGTGTCCTACTCTAATCACTGAGAGTACCAACACTGGCCATATATAGCAATGTGGAGGCCACACCCCACACCAAGCCCCTATGTACAGTGTGTCATACTCTAATCACTGGGAGTACCAACACTGGCCATATATAGCAATGTGCAGGCCACACCCCACACCAAGCCTCCTCTGTACAGTGTGTCCTACTCTAATCACTGGGAGTACCAACACTGGCCATATAATAATCCGAATAATAATCCGAACATTTATATAGCGCTTTTCTCCTGTCGGTCTCAAAGCGCTCAAGAGCTGCTGCCACTGGGACGCGCTCAGGAGGCCACCCTGCAGTGTTAGGGAGTCTTGCCTTGAACTTCTTACTGAATAGGTACTTGACCTAGCCAGGATTCGAACCCTGGTCTCCCATGTCAAAGGCGGTGTTCTTAACCAGTGCTCTATTCAGCATATATAGCAATGTGGAGGCCACACCCCACACCCCCACACCAATTCTCCTCTGTACAGTGTGCCCTACTCTAATCACTGGGAGTACCAACACTGGTCATATATAGCAATGTGGAGACCACACCCTGCACCAAGCCTCATCTGTACAGTGTGTCCTACTCTAATCACTGGGAGTACCAACACTGGCCATATATAGCAATGTGGAGGCCACACCCCACACCCCACCTCCTCTGTACAGTGTGTCCTACTCTAATCACTGGGAGTACCAACACTGGCCATATATAGCAATGTGGAGGCCACACCCCACACCAAGCCTCCTCTGTACAGTGTGTCCTACTCTAATCACTGGGAGTACCAACACTGGCCATATATAGCAATGTGGAGGCCACACCCCACACCAAGCCTACTCTGTACAGTGTGTCCTACTCTAATCACTGGGAGTGCCAGCACTGGCCATGTATAGCAATGTGGAGGCCACACCCCACACCCAGCCCCTCTGTACAGTGTGTCCTACTCTAATCACTGGGAGTACCAACACTGGCCATATATAGCAATGTGGAGGCCACACCCCACACCAAGCCTCCTCTGCAGAGTGTGTCCTACTCTAATCACTGAGAGTACCAACACTGGCCATGTATAGCAATGTGGAGGCCACACCCCACACCCAGCCCCTCTGTACAGTGTGTCCTACTCTAATCACTGGGAGTACCAACACTGGCCATATATAGCAATGTGGAGGCCACACCCCACACCAAGCCTCCTCTGCACAGTGTGTCCTACTCTAATCACTGAGAGTACCAACACTGGCCATGTATAGCAATGTGGAGGCCACACCCCACACCAAGCCTCCTCTGCAGAGTGTGTCCTACTCTAATCACTGAGAGTACCAACACTGGCCATGTATAGCAATGTGGAGGCCACACCCCACACCCAGCCCCTCTGTACAGTGTGTCCTACTCTAATCACTGGGAGTACCGACACTGACCATATATAGCAATGTGGAGGCCACACACCACACCAAGCCTCCTCTATACGGTGTGTCCTACTCTAATCACTGGGAGTGCCAACACTGCCCATATATAGCAATGTGGAGGCCACACACCACACCAAGCCTCCTCTGTACAGTGTGTCCTACTCTAATCACTGGGAGTACCAACACTGGCCATATATAGCAATGTGGAGGCCACACACCACACCAAGCCTCCTCTGTACAGTGTGTCCTACTCTAATCACTGGGAGTACCAACACTGGCCATATATAGCAATGTGGAGGCCACACCCCACACCAAGCCTCCTCTGCAGAGTGTGTCCTACTCTAATCACTGAGAGTACCAACACTGGCCATGTATAGCAATGTGGAGGCCACACCCCACACCCAGCCCCTCTGTACAGTGTGTCCTACTCTAATCACTGGGAGTACCAACACTGGCCATATATAGCAATGTGGAGGCCACACCCCACACCAAGCCTCCTCTGCACAGTGTGTCCTACTCTAATCACTGAGAGTACCAACACTGGCCATGTATAGCAATGTGGAGGCCACACCCCACACCAAGCCTCCTCTGCAGAGTGTGTCCTACTCTAATCACTGAGAGTACCAACACTGGCCATGTATAGCAATGTGGAGGCCACACCCCACACCCAGCCCCTCTGTACAGTGTGTCCTACTCTAATCACTGGGAGTACCGACACTGACCATATATAGCAATGTGGAGGCCACACACCACACCAAGCCTCCTCTATACGGTGTGTCCTACTCTAATCACTGGGAGTGCCAACACTGCCCATATATAGCAATGTGGAGGCCACACACCACACCAAGCCTCCTCTGTACAGTGTGTCCTACTCTAATCACTGGGAGTACCAACACTGGCCATATATAGCAATGTGGAGGCCACACACCACACCAAGCCTCCTCTGTACAGTGTGTCCTACTCTAATCACTGGGAGTACCAACACTGGCCATATATAGCAATGTACAGATATATGTGGAGGCCACACCCCACACCACGCCTCCTCTGTACAGTGTGTCCTACTCTAATCACTGAGAGTACCAACACTGGCCATATATAGCAATGTGGAGACCACACCCCACACCACGCCTCCTCTGCACAGTGTGTCCTACTCTACTCACTGGGAGTACCAACACTGGCCATATATAGCAATGTGGAGGCCACACCCCACACCACACCTCCTCTGTACAGTGTGTCCTACTCTAATCACTGGGAGTACCAACACTGGCCATATATAGCAATGTGAAGACCACACCCCACACCACGCCTCCTCTGTACAGTGTGTCCTACTCTAATCACTGGGAGTACCAACACTGGCCATATATAGCAATGTGAAGACCACACCCCACCCCACGCCTCCTCTGTACAGTGTGTCCTACTCTTATCACTGGGAGTACCAACGCTGGCCATATATAGCAATGTGGAGGCCACACCCCACACCACGCCTCCTCTGTGCAGTGTGTCCTACTCTAATCACTGGGAGTACCAACACTGGCCATATATAGCAATGTGGAGGCCACACCCCACACCACGCCTCCTCTGTACAGTGTGTCCTACTCTTATCTATGGGAGTACCAACACTGGCCATCCATAGCAATGTACAGATATATGTGGAGGCCACACCGCACACCACGCCTCCTCTGTACAGTGTGTCCTACTCTTATCTATGGGAGTACCAACACTGGCCATACATAGCAATGTACAGATATATGTGGAGGCCACACCCCACACCACGCCTCCTCTGCACAGTGTGTCCTACTCTAATCACTGGGAGTACCAACACTGGCCATATATAGCAATGTGGAGGCCACACCCCACACCACGCCTCCTCTGTACAGTGTGTCCTACTCTTATCTATGGGAGTACCAGCATTGAGTTTTTCTATGAATGAGCAGAGAGGTATCAGAGGGGCTCTGGCAGGGTCAGGGTGGGATACATGAAGTGTGACACAGGCGAGGTCTGGGACTCCTCTGTATTCAGCCTCACAGTCTGCTGTGTGTGGGGCGGTCGGGTGCCCCCTCTGTCTGGACTCAGGGGTCTTGCTTGGATTAGCGGCACCTTCTCAGGTTCCAGTTCTGCTGATCAGACTTTTTATTTGTGCATCAGGTGGTGATAAAGGCTGGATGTCTGTGTTTGTTGAGCATCTATGGGGCGTCTGTTTCCCATCCTCCATAAACGCCGCCGTGCAGGTGTGTGCCCCGGTCCCCCCCCCCCCAGGACCGCCCTCCATCCCCCCTCTGCACAAGGCTGCAGATCTCAGACATGCTGGACGCGCGGTCGGACTCCGCAATGCTGAGTGCCATGGCTGGGCTGACTGGGTGGGCACCATGGGGGGCTTATTCCAGTCACCCCCCTCCTTTAAGCCTCTCTTCCTAATGGAGCCTGGAGCTTTTATCCAGGGTGGAAGCCAAGCAACAGGAGAATTTCAGGTTACGCTAAATAAAATCATCCTGGCTGCTTATATCAGGTATTACGGTTCATCCCTCAATGCCTTTATCCCTCACTTTATCCCTAGACTTTGGTAGATTGCTAAATACACCTTTTCTACTGCAGCAATCATGTATAACAGACAGAGTTTTCATGAACTTTCAGAAGGTGTTTTTTTACACATCCCCAGTCTACTGTCATTGATCAATAGCTTCTCCTAAAGGACAACTGTAACCCCTGTAATACCTTTTAGCCATAGCCTCTGAACAAGCATGCAGCATATCAGGTGCTCTGACTGAGGTGTCACTGGATTAGCTGCATGCTTGTTTCAGGTGTGTGATTCAGACACTACTGCAGCCAAAGAGATCAGAAGGACAGCCAGGCAACTGGTATTGTTTAACAGGAAATAAATATGGCAGCCTCCATATCCTTCTCACTTCAGGTGTCCTTTAGGCCAGGTACACACCATAAGAGATGTGAGTGAACAGTTCGCCCGCGAATCTCTATGTGGCCGTGCTACTTCCGGGTCGCTATGACGCGTAGTACCCGTAGTCTTTGATCGCGTGCCTGTTGCCGGGCACTCTCTGCACATGAGCGTGACATCACTCATGACGTCACGCACATGCGCAGAAAGTACCCGGCAACAGTACCGCGATCTAGGACACTCACCGCCGTGCCAGCGCAGCCGTACTACTCCGGGTCATAGCGACCCAGAAGTAGCCATTTATACTTCAGATCAATTCATCAGGAATTTATCAGCTGTAAGGGCTTATTCACACTTAGAAACACAAAACGCTGGCGATTTAGAAACACAAAATGCTTGTTTCAGGTGTGCGATTCAGCAACTACTGCAGCCAAAGAGATCAGCAGGGCTGCCAGGCAACTGGAATTGTTTAACAGGAAATAAATATGGCAGCCTCCATATCCCTCTCACTTCAGTTGATCTATCTGCAGCCCCGGTTGGCACCCAGGAGGGTTAATCTTGGCATAGCTGCTGCCGCGGTCACAATAACCGCCCAGCGCTGTGACCTCTCTGTCCTGCAGCAGATTAATAATGGACACATTGTTCTCAGCCTTCTGATCCTAGACCTATCCTGAAGTCACTAATAGATGTTAGAAGTGGCAGCAGCGGCCCTCAGGAATGTTTCAGAATGTGTTAGGTGCACCTTGCGGACCTCCGGTGGTGACAGCCGCCTTGTAATAATGATGGTATCGCTTCCTGACGTGGTTCGGAGCACATAGAGTGAGGGGGGAGGTCTGCCACCTCCCTGGCACCTCTGCACGAGGTCAGTATACCAGCTCCACTCCATGGTGTCCTTCCTGACTGACCAGACATGCCCAGATTGTATTGGGCAGATGGGGGGCAGGGATAGTGCTTGTTCAGGGCACCTGGCCTGTATTAGGAACATTATCTGCAGAGGGATCTCCACTTACCAATCAGCACCTCCTGCTGCATCCCAGAGAACTCGCGCCATGAGATTATAGGGGGACCGGCCTTACGCAATCAACCTGCCCACCTCACGCCATCGCCTCCTGTCTGCAGGTAATTATATGAATGTGTCACAGTATAAAGAAAATCCCTGATTTACTGAAAATAAGCCAGCGGATGGACACGATGGCTTCAAGGGCCGGTTGAAAACGTTTTGCTGCCTTAAGCAAACTTGTGAGGACAACCCCAACCCCCTCTCCCAATTTGGAATGATCGCACTGCACCCGACAGTTTGCACTGCGCATCATAGCTGCGGTGCAGCACCAAAGAGAAGATGCCATCAGTATAGGTAGGTAGCTAGGTATAGATTCCCCAAGTATAGGTAGCCTGGTATAAAAGCCCCCAGTATAGGTATCCAGGTATAGGTGCTCCCAGTATAGGTTAGCAAGGTATAGGTGCCCCCAGTATATGTAGGCGGTATAGGTTAGCCAGGTATAGGTGCCCCTTTATATGTAGCCAGATATAGGTGCCCCCAGTATAGGTAACCAGGTATATGTGCCCCAGTATAGGTAACCAGGTATAGGTGCCCCCAGTATAGGTAGCCAGGTATACAGTGGCGTGCAAAAGTATTTGGCCCCCTTGAAGTTTTCCACATTTTGTCACATTACTGCCACAAACATGCATCAATTTTATTGGAATTCCATGTGAAAGACCAACACAAAGTGGTGTACATGTGAGAAGTGGGACGAAAATCATACATTATTCCAAACATTTTTTACAAATAAATAACTGCAAAGTGGGGTGTGCGTAATTATTCAGCCCCCTTTGGACTGAGTGCAGTCAGTTGCCCATAGACATTGCCTGATGAGTGCTAATGACTAAATAGAGTGCACCTGTGTGTAATCTAATGTCAGTACAAATACAGCTGCTCTGTGATGGCCTCAAAGGTTGTCTAAGAGAATATTGGGAGCAACAACACCATGAAGTCCAAAGAACACACCAGACAGGTCAGGGATAAAGTTATTGAGAAATGTAAAGCAGGCTTAGGCTACAAAAAGATTTCCAAAGCCTTGAACATCCCACGGAGCACTGTTCAAGCGATCATTCAGAAATGGGAGTATGGCACAACTGTAAACCTACCAAGACAAGGCCATCCACCTAAACTCACAGGCCGAACAAGGAGAGCGCTGATCAGAAATGCAGTCAAGAGGCCCATGGTGACTCTGGACGAGCTGCAGAGATCTACAGCTCAGGTGGGAGACTCTGTCCATAGGACAACTATTAGTCGTACACTGCACAAAGTTGGCCTTTATGGAAGAGTGGCAAGAAGAAAGGCATTGTTAACAGAAAAGCATAAGAAGTCCCGTTTGCAGTTTGCCACAAGCCATGTGGGGGACACAGCAACCATGTGGAAGAAGGTGCTCTGGTCAGATGAGACCAAAATGGAACTTTTTGGCCACAATGCAAAACGCTATGTGTGGCGGAAAACTAACACTGCACATCACTCTGAACACACCATCCCCACTGTCAAATATGGTGGTGGCAGCATCATGCTCGGGGGGTGCTTCTCTTCAGCAGGGACAGGGAAGCTGGTCAGAGTTGATGGGAAGATGGATGGAGCCAAGTACAGGGCAAACTTGGAAGAAAACCTCTTGGAGACTGCAAAAGACTTGAGACTGGGGCGGAGGTTCACCTTCCAGCAGGACAATGACCCTAAACATAAAGCCAGGGCAACAATGGAATGGTTTCAAACAAAACATATCCATGTGTTAGAATGGCCCAGCCAAAGTCCAGATCTAAATCCAATCGAGAATCTGTGGCAAGATCTGAAAACTGCTGTTCACAAACGCTGTCCATCTAATCTGACTGAGCTGGAGCTGTTTTGCAAAGAAGAATGGGCAAGGATTTCAGTCTCTAGATGTGCAAAGCTGGTAGAGACATACCCTAAAAGACTGGCAGCTGTAATTGCAGCAAAAGGTGGTTCTACAAAGTATTGACTCAGGGGGCTGAATAATTACGCACACCCCACTTTGCTGTTATTTATTTTTTAAAAATGTTTGGAATCATGTATGATTTTTGTTCCTCTTCTCATGTGTACACCACTTTGTATTGGTCTTTCACGTGGAATTCCAATAACATCGATTCATGTTTGTGGCAGTAATGTGACAAAATGTGGAAAATTTCAAGTTGGCCGAATAATTTTGCAACCCACTGTAGGTACCCCCAGTATATGTAACCAGGCATAGTGTGCCCCTGTATAGGTAACCAGGTATAGGTGCCCCCAGTATAGGTAGCCAGGTATATGTGCCCCAGTATAGGTAGCCAGGATTAGGTTTCCAATGGATGGGAGGAGTTGGGTGCTGGAGCAGATGCGTTGCATGGACTAAGCAGGTGAGCTAATTTAAAACTTCACTGCTGTGCGCCAACTCTGCAGAGGGGCACAGGAGAGGGGCCCATGGACAGGGAAGGAGGAATGATGTCTGCACCACTCCCCATTTCTGCTGGGCATCCCGGTCCCCAAGCCAGCACTCTGGTCCCCACCACCCAGGACACCTGATCTGCATATGCTTGGTCTATGGTTAAAAGCAGGATATCCAGGCAACTGGTATTGCTTAAAAGAAAATAAATATGGCAGCATCCATATCCCTTTCGCTTCATTTGTCCTTTAAATTCGGTCTGGGAGTCAATCCCACAACCTCATGCATGGGGAGCAGAAGCTGTACCTCGGTACCGATGTAACTAACACAAAACAGAGGCTCTTTAAGACTACAAATCACATAACTCACTACTAGGAAAATGATTACAGTATAGAGATGGATCTAGAGTTTATTAATTAAAGGTGCTGTATATAGAATAAGATACACCTAATAGATACATGTTACTTTTATCCTCCTGTTACCAGCGTTAGTGTGTGGCAGTTATGCATTTCTGTACTTTCCATCTATTTAATGGTTTGAATTATTTTTTCGGGTGTTGATACCTGTGCCTTATAAATTTTTTTAAATTGTGGTTTTTATAAGGTGTTGAAAACTCCATAAAGGGCTTGGATCACTGAAATAATTGTTATTATTTATTGTATTTATAAAGCACCACCATATTACATAGCGCTGTGATTCACCAACAACCACAATGAACATACAATTTGCATCAACATGGAATTGTATTCATCTCATTGACCATTCCTAATGGAACCCAGCGAATGGGGTTGGGGTGAGTCCAAGCCCCCCTATAGAATGCCCCCCCCCCATATATAGCCTCTGGTATTTGGCACCGGTGGGGATCACCTCATGCTGCATACATGAGCTTGGCGTTTGGTTGAGCAACTGGCCGAAAAAGCACAACACCCCCCCCCCCCCCCCCACTTAAAGCATAAAATACTCACTCAGCCTCCAGAGATGTCCTGTAGCTCTTAGCGGCTGTCCCACTTCCTCGTGCACAGGTCTTGGCGTGTCACCTGACCTGTGTCAAGTCACATGACATGCCGGGAGCCATGCATGGACGCCCGACTGCTAGGAGCTACAGGACATCACTGGAGAAGCAGTGAATATTTTATGGCTGGCAACCCCCCCAAAAAGCAGTCCCTGTTATGCCCGCGGCCGGCTTCACACTGCAGTTTGGTGGCAGTGGTACGGTGTGGCCCGAGAACCGCCAATAACAGGTCTTCAGGGATTAGCGCCTTAGTACGCAGTAATTCCTGTCTGGCATCCGGCCGAGAAGGAAGTGACCCTCACTTCCTGTTGGGCAATTGATGACGTGCGCAGAAGCGTATTTCTAAAATACGCCTCCATGCGTGCGCAACGCTGAAAACTGCGAAGGGTTTTTAAAAGAGACGCACGTCACCAAAGACTTACATGACTTCCGGTCCAAGCAATCGCCGCAGGAGCCGCATGGTAACGTAGGTATGTGCTTCCGCCGCAGTGTACCGCGACATGGGGAGTGTGAACTCCCCCACAAACTTTCATTGCCCGGGGGCGTGGTGCGGTCAATTAAGCTCACCGCCCCAGTGTGAAAGGGTCCTCAGGCATGTGGGTTAGAGGAGACTTCCGTTTTCCTGAGTTCTGAACAACGGGGACTCTGCTGTATATATGTAGTCTCTGGCTCCTCCGGCAGCGCCCCCCCCCCTGCCGGCCTGTGGTTGGCTGCTGGCATCGCTCCCCTCCCCCAGCCGGCCTGTGGTTGGCTGCTGGCATCGCTCCCCTCCCCCGCCGGCCTGTGGTTGGCTGCTGGCATCTCTCTCCTCCCCCAGCCGGCCTGTGGTTGGCTGCTGGCATCGCTCCCCTTCCCCCGCCGGCCTGTGGTTGGCTGCTGGCATCGCTCCCCTCCCCTGCCGGCCTGTGGTTGGCTGCTGGCATCTCTCCCCTCCCCCCGCCGGCCTGTGTGTGGCTGCTGGCATCGCTCTCCTCCCCCGCCGGCCTGTGGTTGGCTGCTGGCATCTCTCTCCTCCCCCAGCCGGCCTGTGGTTGGCTGCTGGCATCGCTCTCCTCCCCCGCCGGTCTGTGGTTGGCTGCTGGCATCGCTCCCCTCCCCCCACCGGCCTGTGGTTGGCTGCTGGCATCACTCCCCTCCCCCCACCAGCCTACGGTTGGCTGCTGGCATTGCTCCCCTCCCCCCACCGGCCTGTGGTTGGCTGCTGGCATCACTCCCCTCCCCCCACCAGCCTACGGTTGGCTGCTGGCTGTAGTATAACCTCTCTGTGTGATTATTCTGAGGAGATGGATCCCGGGAGGAGACCGACGTCCGTGACCTCTCACCTCTGCGCAGCACTCTGTCATTTGCTGGGGCTAATGACGGTTCTCCCTCCTATGCGGTTGGAAGATGAGAGACGGGCGCGGCGTCTGCGGACAGAAAAACGACACGGGGCAGGAAAGATGAAATCGTGCGCGTCCACAAACAAGAAGACGAAAGCACCGGCAACGGGTCAGATATAATTATAGCTGTCGGAGATGTGTAAATAGACCCCAAAGACACAGAAAACATAACTCTACCACCATAATATGTGGCCTCATCCTTACAGTATAAAGTGGCATGAAACTCCATATTAACTGGAAAAAAATAATTTAATAAGAAATGACTCATTTAGCTTACCTAGCCTGTTGTATTAGTGATCACTCCCAGATTTAGAAGAAAAGGGTTATGAAAAAAAGAAAAAAATATTTCTGCTGTCTTGCCTCTTTACGGTTTCTCTGTGATGCCAAAAGTGACATCACTTCTGCCCTTTTCTCATATTTTTTTAACCCAGCTTAGTGTTAATTTTTACTCCTTACTGCCACAGCTTACTGTCCCTCCCACAGCAAACATCACCTAGACAACAGGCTTACATCACTGTGCAAATGCTTTACAGGGTGGGGAGATTCAATTACCTTCTGGTCATAGTGTCCTTATCTTATCTGAAATAGGAAACGCCCTGTTATTTGCATACTGAGATAGATTTGTTACTAATACAAAAAAAAACAAACACAACAACCTTCCCATAATCCCGCTGGCACTGCACAGTTCCTGCACTTAGGCAAAGGTACACACATCAGGTAAAAAGAAAAAAACATGTTGGACACATAGGGGCCTATTTTAGAAAAAAAAAAGGGGTTTACATATATTTATGAGGCATTAACTATTTTTTGGAAATCCTTTATTTGCATGAAAGGTAAAACATTAAATGTACACTGATGTTCCCCCAGCAGCGCCCCCTGCACCTCCCCCCACCCCCAGCACATCACACTCACAGCTTTCCTGGCTTTTTGCTCAAGGTTCGCTCGGCTTTTGATCTCTAGCAGTGCTGCTCGGATACCCCTCCGGATACCCAGATATACCCAGATGTCCGATCCGGATCGGATATCAGATTTCAAAATTTTTCAATTCGGATCCGGATTGGATATCCGACCTCAGTATCCGGGCAGCTTCGGATATCCGGATAGAAAAACCGTAAGCGGCCTTTAAAGAGACACTGAAGCGAGTAAAAAACTTGCTTCTTCCCTTATATTCAGCAGGGGCATGTGTGCCCCTGCTAAACCGCCGCTCTCCCGCCGCACAACGGGGGTCCCCTACCCTTCAATTCCCCCCCCCCCCCCTGCAAAATCTACGACCAACTTGGTCGTAGATTTTGCTGCTCCTAGAGGCAGGGCTAACCGCTGCATCGCCGCCTCTCCCCCGCCCCTCTCAGTGAAGGAAGACTGAGAGAGGCGGAGATACGCGCTGACAGACGCGTGGGAGGCAGGGCTGCAGCGGTTAGCCCTGCCTCAATGCGGAAGAGATCCCCGGCGAGGACGGAGGGGATTTGGGGGGTAAGGGACCCCCGTTGTGCGGCGGGATAGCGGCAGTTTAGCAGGGGCACACATGCCCCTGCTGAATATAAGAGAAGAAGCAAGTTTTATACTCGCTTCAGATTCTCTTTAAATTGCTTTAAAAACGTTTTGTTAGGGTAAATGGGGCATGTAGCATTATTATTTTTTAAAGGGGAACACTAATTGATGATGTGGGGACTTAAAATCCCCCCCCCCCAAAAAAAATGGCTGTCAATTAACATCAGGCCTAGATTCCAGACAGCGGTCGTGCAGCTTACATTGGGCTTGATTCACAAAGCGGTGCTAACTGTTAGCACGCCTGTGAAAATGCCCTTAGCACGTCTAAACGAGCTTTTCGCGCGCAAAACTCTACGCACGTAAAACTTTACGCGCACACTGCACAGAGCGCAGGGCGCTCCGCGCGAAGTGCCCATTAAAGCCTATGGGACCTAGCGCGCATAGGACTTTGCAAAGTTTTGCGCGCGGTACTTAGCGCACAATCTGATTCAGAAATTCGGTGCTCACCTACTTAGCACCCTGGTTAGCATGTCTAAAGACTTTAGACGTGCTAAGTAGGTTAGCACCGCTATGTGAACCAAGCCCATTGTGTCCAAAGTCCAACCGCACAACTGGGACATGGCAGTTTTCAGCCAAGACACCTCCAAAAGATTACGCAGCAATTGTGTTTTGGGTTAAATATAGGTGGTATCAGTGGCCTGTGGCACCCTGGCGGTGGGAGCTGCACAGGCAGCAGGGCAATGCAGCAGCAGCAGGTGTAACGTGTGCCAGGAGCATGCCGGACGTGGCACGTGGCAATTGGCACGTGTCACTTGCCACGTGGCACGTGTCACTTGGCACTTACCAAGTGCCACGTGACCTGTGCCTAGTGACACGTGCCAAGTGCCAGTCAGACAGCAGAGGAGAAGACACTAATGCACACTAACCGTCACTGCTCACAACACAGCAGTTCTGTAGAAAGCTAACACAGTAGTACTACTACTCTAACATCTACTAGCACACTGACTGCAGTACTACAGTGCTAACTACACAATAACACAGTAATCCTATCCCCTAATCCCTAACCTAACCTATACTGTAGCTAACTAAGGCTAATAGCTGGCCAGCAGGCAGCAGCTGGCCCGGTCTGTGCACAGCACACCCAGAGACACATAGCAGCTGCAGCAGCCCTGCAGCACAGCACGCACTCTGACTGTCACACAATGGGCTTGATACACAAAGCCGTGCTAAAAGTCCGCGAACGGCACTTCACGTGCTAACTGTTTAGCACGCCCGTGCTAAACAGTTAGCACGGCTTTGTGAATCAAGCCCAATGACATCAAGCTAATTAATGATTTAACAATAGTGTAGTGATAGTGAAGGGGTTAACCACCGAACAGCTTTCGGTTTATCACTGTGTACAGCCCTTGCTAGGCCAGCAGCACTGGAGCACACACTCTGATTGTCACACAATGACTGTCATGCAATGACATCAAGCTAATTAAAGATTTAACAATAGTGTAGTGCAGAGCCGGGACAAGGTCCTCCAGCACCCAAGGCTGAAACAC
The DNA here is from genome assembly GCF_040937935.1 of Hyperolius riggenbachi. Taxonomy (NCBI): domain Eukaryota; kingdom Metazoa; phylum Chordata; class Amphibia; order Anura; family Hyperoliidae; genus Hyperolius; species Hyperolius riggenbachi. The sequence goes on from NC_090647.1 coordinate 565,928,644, forward strand.
CAAAGTGCGCCCCTCCATCCCGTCACCCCAGCCGTCACACACTTATTGCTATTAGACTAAGAGGCACCCCAGGGCCCCCAACACCTTAATCTCTAGTTATCTGGCTTGTAGTCACTTCCATATACCTCCTTTTCTTATTTCTCTCTGCTTCAAACACAATTAGGAATGACAGCTGAATGAATTTTGCGCCCTCTCCTACACTGCGCCCTGAGGCTGGAGCCTCTCCAGCCTATGCCTCGGCCCGGCCCTGGTGTAGTGAGTGAAGGGGTTAACCACTGAACAGCTTTAGATTTATAACTGTGTACAGCCCTTGCTAGGCCAGCAGCACTGGAGCATGTCTCTCAGTGAGCATTCAGCAAGCTAGGATGATATGTCTCATCATGGCAGCCCTCCTTATTATACAGGGTGCCAGGGTTTAGGCTGGTAACCCTCTGATTGGCTCAATGAGGTCAGGTGGGGCTGGCCAGGGTTCCCCTCTGTGATTGGTTGCTAGGGCTTCTGCTGGGAGCCCTCTGATTGGCTCCATGATGTCATCTCCTTAGTTACAGTATTCGGATCCGGAGATCCGCGTTATGCGCCCAAACATCCGCAGATAGCTATCCGGATTTTGGCCCAGGTATCCGGAATCCGAATCCGGTCGGATAGCTGAAAAAAGTTCAGATATCCAGGTTACCCGGATATCCGGAATCCTGATGAGCAGCACTGATCTGTAGGGCAGCCGCAGGAGTAAAACAAACTGCTGATCACAGGAAATAGGCCAAATGCACACGGGATGAGCTCAGAGCTAACGATGGACGAACTTGTTGTCGGCAGACTGTTCGTGGTGAACAACAATCGTTTGGATTTTTACGTGAACTTTACGCAAAGTTTTGTGTTCGCCCTATAATTTAACATGGAGCCATTTTCTGTCCCTTCACCCCTAAGTCAGGTGGAGCAGGGACAGCAATCAGACATTTTTACTACATGCGTATAGAACTTGTGTAACATGCCTGCAGATCACGGGGGAACAGAGGATGGGAGAATGCAGAATTACAAAGAAGGTTGCACACTGACTGCACAGGTGAGAACACTCCAGTGTGAACACTCTGCAACATCACATTGTGCCACCACTTAATTAAGAGGGAGGCATTGGGGGGTTGCCATACTGGGGCACTAGGTGATTGCCCAGTTTGCCCCTATGGAAATGTCCCTGTTCGTATGGGAAGGGGGGCAGATCCAAATTGCTCATCAGAGTAAAAACAGCTAATGGATTGTACATATAAAGAGTGATGGTGGGTTACCTGTAGTGGTAGTCATGTCTAGGAGAAGTCATGGAAAAGCATGTGATCAGTGTGGTCAGGGAATAGATATGTAAGTCTCTGATTAGTGATGGCCGTGTCTAGGAGAAGTCATGAGAAGCATGTGATCAGTTTCGTCAGGTGATAGATATGTAAGTCTCTGATTAGTGATGGTAGTGTCTAGGAGAAGTCATGGAGAAGCATGTGATCAGTTTGGTCAGGTGATAGATATGTAAGTCTCTGATTAGTGATGGTAGTGTCTAGGAGAAGTCATGGAGAAGCATGTGATCAGTTTGGTCAGGTGATAGATATGTAAGTCTCTGATTAGTGATGGTAGTGTCTAGAAGAAGTCATGGAAAAGCATGTGATGGTGGGTTACCTGTAGTGGTAGTCATGTCTAGGAGAAGTCATGGAGAAGGATGTGATCAGTCTGATCAGGGAATAGATATGTAAGTCTCTGATTAGTGATGGCCGTGTCTAGGAGAAGTCATGAGAAGCATGTGATCAGTTTCGTCAGGTGATAGATATGTAAGTCTGATTAGTGATGGATAAGTCTAGGAGAAGTCATGGAGAAGCATGTGATCAGTGTGGTCAGGTGATAGATATGTAAGTCTCTGATTAGTGATGGTAGTGTCTAGGAGAAGTCATGGAGAAGCATGTGATCAGTGTGGTCAGGTGAGGGATATGTAAGTCTCTGATTAGTGATGGCCGTGTCTAGGAGAAGTCATGGAGAAGCATGTGATCAGTGTGGTCAGGTGATAGATATGTAGGTCTCCGATTA